>NW_026114841.1:0-40863 GCF_025201925.1 Gopherus flavomarginatus | reverse complement strand
GGAGCTGGTGTTGGGGCCCCGAGGGGTTGGGCCCCTGGAGCTGGTGTTGGGGCCCCAGGGGTTAGGCCCCCGGAGCTATGGTTCAGGCGCTCAGGGGTTGGGCCCCTGGAGCTGGTGTTGGAGCCCCAGGGGTTAGGCCCCTTCAGCTATGGTTCGGGCGCTCAGGGGTTGGACCCCTGGAGCTGGTGAAGGGGGCCCACAGGGGTTAGGCCCCTGGAGGTATTGTTCGGGCGCTCAGGGGTTGGGCCCCTGGAGCTGGTGTTGGGGCCCCGAGGGGTTAGGCCCCTCGAGCTATGCTTCGGGCGCTCAGGGGTTTGGCCCCTGGACTGGTTTTCGGCCCCAAGGGGCTGGGCCCCTGGAGCTGGTGTTGGGGCTGTCAGGGGTTGGGCACCTGGAGCTATGGTTCGGGCTCTCAGGGGTTGGGCCCCTGGAGCTGCTGTTGGGGCCGTCAGGGTTAGGGCCCCTGGAGCTGGGGTTGGGGCCCCCAGGGGTTAGGCTCCTGGAGCTATGATTCGGGCGCTCAGGGTTTGGGCCCCTGGAGCTGGTGTTGGTGCCCCCAGGGGTTGGGCCCCTGGCGCTGGTGTTTTCGCCCCAGTGGTTAGGCCCCTGGAGCTATGGTTCGAGCGCTCAGGTTTTGGGCCCTTGGAGCTGGGGTGGGTTCCCCCAGGGGTTTGGCCCCTGTAGCTATGGTTCGAGCGCTCAGGGGTTGGGCCCCTGGAGCTGGTGTTGGGGCCCCTGACCTAAAGTCACCCCCTGCTCTCCCATCCCCCACACAGACAGTCCCCACTCCGTCACAGTAATGCCCGGAACATTTCACGCATGGAGCAACAATAATACTGTGTGGCTATGCACGGTAATGCCCAGAGCATTTGCTTCTTGGAGCAAGAGTGACACCGTGTGGCACCATAGGGTAATGCACAGAGCATTTCAGCGCATTTAGCAACAGTGACACCATGTAGCCACACAGGGTAATACACAGAGCATTTCCCCGCATGGAGCAACAGTGGCACCTTGTGCTCACGCAGAGTACTGCACAGAGCATTTCCTGCATGGAGCTATGGTTCGGGCGCTCAGTGGTTGGGCCCTTGGAGCTAGGGTGGGGGCCCCCAGTGGTTAGGCCCCTGGAGCTATGGTTCGGGTACTCAGGGGCAGGGCCCGAGGAGCTGGTGTTGGGGCCCCCAGGGATTAGGCCCCTGGAGGTATTATTCGGACGCTCAGGGGTTGGGTCCTTGGAGCTGGTGTTGGGCCCCCAGGGGTTAGGCCCCTGGAGGTATCGTTCGGGCGCTCAGGGGTTGGGCCCTTTGAGCTGGTGTTGGGGCCCCCAGGGATTAGGTCCCTGGAACTATGGTTCGGGCGCTCAGGGGTTGGGCTTGTGGAGCTGGTGTTAGGGCCCCCAGGGGTTGGACCCCTGGAGCTGGTATTTGGGCCCCAGGGGTTAGGCCCCTGGAGCTCTGGTTCGGGCGCTCAGGGGTTGAGCCCCTGGAGCTCATGTTGGGGCCCCCAGGGGTTGGGCCCCTGGAGCTGGTGTTTCGGCCCCAGGGGTTAGGCCCCTGGAGCTATGGTTTAGGCGCTCAGGGGTTGGGTCCCTGGAGCTATGGTTCGGGTGCTCAGTGGTTGGGCCCCTGGAGCTGGGGTCGAGGGCTCAAGGGTTTGGCCCATGGAACTTTTGTTGCAGCCCCCAGGGGTTGGTCCCCTGGAACTGGTGTTGGGGCCCCAGGGATTAGGCCCCTGGAGCTATGGTTCAGGCGCTCAGGGGTTGGGCCCCTTGAGCGATGTTTCCGGCGCTCAGGGGTTGGGCCGTTGGAGCTGGGGTGGGGTCCCCCAGGAGTTAGGCCTCTGCAGCTATGATTCGGGCGCTCAGGGGTTGGACCCCTGGAGCTGGTGTTGGAGCCCCCAGGGGTTAGGCCCCTGGAGCTATGGTTCAGGCGCTCAGGGGTTGGAACCGTGGAGCTGGTGTTGGGGCCCCCAGGGGTTGGGCCCCTGGAGCTGGTGTTGGGTCTCCCAGGGGTTAGGCCCCTGGAGGTATTGTTCGGGCGCTCAGGGGTTGGGCCCTTGGAGCTGGTGTTGGGGCCCCTGACCTAAAGTCACCCCCTGCTCTCCCATCCCCCACACAGACAATCCCCACTCCATCACAGTAATGCCAAGAGCATTTCACGCATGGAGCAACAGGAACAGTGTGTGGCCATGCAGGGTAATGCCCAGAGCATTTCCCCGCATGGAGCAACAGTGACACCATGTAGCCACACAGGGTAATACAGAGAGCATTTCCCCGCATGGAGCAACAGTGACACCTTGTGGTCACGCAGGGTAATGCACAGAGCATTTCCTGTATGGATCTATGGTTCAGGATCTCTGCAGTTGGGCCCCTGGAGCTGGTGTTGGGGCTCCCAGGGGTTGGGCCCGTGGAGCTGGTGTTGGGGCCCCAGGGGTTAGGCCCCTGGCGCTATGGTTCGGGCGCTCCGGGGTTGGGCCCTTGGAGCTGGGGTGGGGGCCCCCAGTGGTTAGGCCCCTGGAGCTATGGTTCGGACACTGAGGGGTTGGGCCCTTTGAGCTGGTGTTGGGCCCCCAGGGATTAGGCCCCTGGAGCTATGGTTCGGGCGCTCAGGGGTTGGGACCCTGGAGCTGGTGTTGGGGTCCCCAGTGGTTGGGCCCCTGGAAGTGGTGTTGGGGCCCCAGGGATTAGGCCCCTGGAGCGATAGTTCGGGCGCTCAGGGGTTGGGCTTGTGGAGCTGGTGTTAGGGCCCCCAGGGGTTGGACCCCTGGAGCTGGTGTTTGTGCCCCAGGGGTTAGGCCCCTGGAGCTCTGGTTCGGGCGCTCAGGGGTTGAGCCCCTGGAGCTCGTGTTGGGGCCCCCAGGGGTTGGGCCCCTGGATCTATGGTTCGGGCGCTCAGGGGTTATGCCAATGAAGCTGGTGTTGAGCATTTCCCCGCATGGAGCAACAGTGACACCTTGGAGCTGGTGTTGGGGTCCCCAGTGGTTGGGCCCCTGGAAGTGGTGTTGGGGCCCCAGGGATTAGGCCCCTGGAGCTATGGTTCGGGCGCTGAGGGTTTGGGCCCCTAGAGCTGGTGTTGAGTCCCCCAGGGGTTGGGCCCCTGGAGCTATGGTTCGGGCGCTCTGGGTTTGGGTCTCTGGAGCTGGTGTTGGGGCCCCCAGTTGCTGGGCCCCTGGATCTGGTTTTGGGGCCCCAGGGGTTAGGCCCCTGGATCTATGGTTCGGGCGCTCAGGGGTTATGCCAATGAAGCTGGTGTTGGGGCCCCCAGGGGTTGGGCCACTGGAGCTGGTGTTGGGGCCCCAGGGATTAGGCCCCTGGAGCTATGGTTCAGGCGCTCAGGGGTTGGGACCCTGGAGCGATGGTTCGGGCGCTCAGGGGTTGGACCCCTGGAGCTGGTGTTTGGACCCCAGGGGTTAGGCCCCTTGAGCTATGGTTCGGTCACTCAGGGGTTGAGCCCCTGGAGCTGGTGTTGGGGCCCCCAGGGGTTTGGCCCCTGGAGCTGGTGTTGGGGCCCCAGTGGTTAGGCCCCTGGAGCTATGGTTCGGGCGGTCAGGGGTTGGGCCCCTGGAGCTATGGTTCGGGCGCTCAGTGGTTGGGCCCCTGGAGCTGGGGTCGAGGGCTCCAGGGGTTTGGCCCCTGGACGTGATGTTGCGGCCCCCAGGGGTTGGGCCCCTGGAGCTGGTGTTGGGGCCCCAGGGATTAGGCCCCTGGAGCTATGGTTCAGACGCTCAGGGGTTGGGCCCCTTGAGCGATGGTTCCGGCGCTTAGGGGTTGGGCCGTTGGAGCTGGGGTGGGGGCCCGCAGGGGTTAGGTCCCTGCAGGTATGGTTCCTGCACTCAAAGGGTTGGACCCCTGGAACTGGTGTTGGAGCCCCCACGGGTTAGGCCCCTGGAGCTATGGTACAGGCGCTCAGGGGTTGGAACCCTGGAGCTGGTGTTCGGGCCCCCAGGGGTTGGGCCCCTGGAGCTGGGGTTGGGGCACCGAGGGTTAGGCCGATGGAGCTATGGTTCGGGCGCTCAGGGGTTGGTCCCCTGGAGCTGGTGTTGGGGCTCCCAGGGGTTGGGCCCCTGGAGCTGGGGTTGGGGCCCCCAGGGGTTACGCCCCTGGAGCTATGGTTCGGGCTCTGAGGGGTTGGGCCCCTGGAGCTGGTGTTGGGGCCTCCAGGGGTTGGGCCCCTGGAGCTGGGGTTCGGGCCTCCAGGTGTTAGGCCTCTGCAGATATGGTTCGGGCTCTCAGGGGTTGGGCCCCTGGAGCTGTTGTTGGGGCCCCGAGTGGTAAGGGCCCTGGAGCTGGTGTTGGGGCCCGAGGGGTTAGGCCCCTGGAGCTATGGTTCGAGCGCTCAGGGGTTGGGCCCCTAGAGCTATGGTTCGGGGGCTCAGGGGTTGGTCCCATGGAGCTGGGGTGGGGGCCCCAGGGTTTAGGCCCCTGGAGCTATGTTTCGGGCGCTCAAGGGTTGGGCCCCTGGAGCTGGTTTTGGGTCTCCCTGGGGTTAGGCCCCTGGAGGTATTGTTCGGGCGCTCAGGCGTTGGGCCCTTGGAGCTGGTGTTGGGGCCCGAGGGGTTAGACCCCTGGAGCTATGGTTCGAGCGCTCAGGGGTTGGGCCCCTGGAGCTATGGTTCGGGGGCTCAAGGGTTGGTCCCTTGGAGCTGGGGTGGGGGCCCCCAGGGGTTAGGCCCCTGGAGCTATGGTTCGGGTGCTCAGGGGTTGGGCCGTTGGAGCTGGGGTGGGGGCCCCCAGGGGTTAGGCCCCTGCAGCTATGGTTCGGGCGCTCAGGGGTTGGACCCCTGGAGCTGGGGCTGGAGCCCCCGGGGGTTAGACCCCATGAGCTATGGTTCGAGCGCTCAGGGGTTGGGCCCCTGGAGCTATAGTTCGGGCGCTCAGTGGTTGGGCCCCTGGAGCTGGGGTCTAGGGCCCCAGGGGTTGGGCCCCTGGAGCTGGGGTTGGGGCCACCGAGGGTTAGGCCCCTGGAGCTATGGTTCGGGCGCTCAGGGGCTGGGCCATTGGAGCTGGTGTTGGAGCCCCCAGGGGTTGGGCCCCTGGAGCTGGGGTTGAGGCCCATAGGGGTTAGGCCCCTGGAGCTATGGTTCGGGCCCCCAGGTGTTAGGCCCCTGGAGATACGGTTCGAGCTCTCAGGTGTTGGGCACCTGGAGCTGCTGTTGGGTCCCCGAGGGGTTAGGGCCCTGGAGCTGGTGTTGGGGCCCGAGGGGTTAGGCCCCTGGAGCTATGGTTCGAGCGTTCAGGGTTTAGGCCCCTGGAGCTATGGATCGGGCGCTCAGGGGTTGGGCCCCTGGAGCTGGGGTGGGGCCCCCAGGGGTTAGGCCTCTGGAGCTGTGGTTCGGGCGCTCAGGGGTTGGGTCCCTGGAGCTGGTGTTGGGGCCCCAGCGGCTGGGCCCCTGGAGCTGGTGTTGGGGCCCCAGGGGTTAGGCCCCTGGAGCTATGGTTCGTTCGCTCAGGGGTTGGGCCCCTGGGGCTATGGTTCGGGCGCTCAGGGGTTGGGCCCCTGGAGCTGTGGTCGAGGGCCCCAGAGTTTGGGCCCCTTGAGCTGGGGTTGGGGCCCCCGGGGGTTAGGCCCCTGGAGCTATGATTCGGGCGATCAGGAGTTGGGCCCTTGGAGCTGGGGTGGGGGCCCCCAGGGGTTAGGCCCCTGGAGCTATGGTTCGGGCGCTCAGCGGTTGGGCCCCTGGAGCTGGTGTTGGGTCCCTCAGAGGTTAGGCCCCTGGAGCTATGGTTCGGGCACTCAGGGGTTGGGCCCTTGGAGCTGGTGTTGGGGCCCCCAGGGTTTGGTCCCCTGGAGCTGGTGTTGGAGCCCCATGGCTTAGACCCCTGTTGCTATGGTTCGGGCTCTCAGGGGTTGGGCCCCTGGAGCTTGTGTTGGGGCCGTCAGGGGTTGGGCCCCTGGAGCTATGGTTCGGGCGCTCAGGGGTTGTGCCCCTGGAGCTGGTGTTGGGGCCCCCAGGGGTTGGGCCCCCGGAGCTGGTGTTGGGGCCCCCAGAGGTTGGGCCCCTGGAGCTGGGTTTCAGACCACCAGGGGTTAGGCCCCTGGAGATATGGTTCGGGCGCTCAGGGGTTGGGCCCCTGGAGCTATGGTTCGGGGGCTCATTGGTTGGGCCCCTGGAGCTGGGGTGGGGTCCCCCAGGGGTTAGGGCCCTGGAGCTATGGTTCGGGCGCTCAGGGGTTGGGCCCCTGGAGCTGGTGTTGGGGCCCGCAGGGATTGGGCCCCTGGAGGTTTTGTTCGGGCGCTCAGGGGTTGGGCCCCTGGAGCTGGTGTTGGGGCCCCTAGGGGTTAGGCCCCTCGAGCTATGCTTCGGGCGCTCAGGGGTTGGACCTCTGGACTGGTGTTGGGGCCCCCAGTTGCTGGGCCCCTGGAGCTGGTTTTGGGGCCTCAGGGGTTAGGCCCCTGGATCTATGGTTCGGGCGCTCAGGGGTTATGCCAATGAAGCTGGTGTTGGGGCCTCCAGGGGTTGGGCCACTGTAGCTGGTGTTGGTGCCCCAGGGATTAGGCCCCTGGAGCTATGGTTCAGGCGCTCAGGGGTTGGGCCCCTGGAGCGATAGTTCGGGCGCTCAGGGGTTGGGCCCCTGGAGCTGGTGTTGGGGCCTCCAGGGGTTGGGCTACTGGGGCTGGGGTTGGGGCCCCCAGGGGTTAGGCCCCTGGAGCTATGGTTCGGGTGCTCAGGGGTTGGGCCGTTGGAGCTGGGTTAGGGGCCCCCAGGGGTTAGGCCCCTGCAGCTATGGTTCAGGCGCTCAGGGGTTGGACCCCTGGAGCTGGAGCTGGAGCCCCCGGGGGTTAGACCCCTGGAGCTATGGATCGGGCGCTCAGGGGTTGGGCCCCTGGAGCTATAGTTCGGGCGCTCAGGTGTTGGGCCCCTGGAGCGGGGGTCTAGGGCCCCAGTTGTTGGGCCCCTGGAGCTGGGGTTGGGGCCCCCGGGGGTTAGGCCCCTGGAGCTATGGTTCGGTCGCTCAGGGGCTGGGCCATAGGAGCTGGTGTTGGAGCCCCCAGGGGTTGGGCCCCTGGAGCTGGGGTTGGGGCCCCTAGGGGTTAGGCCCCTGGAGCTATGGTTCGGGCGCTGAGGGGTTGGGCCCCTGGAGCTGGTGTTGGGGCCCCCAGGGGTTGGGCCCCTGGAGCTGATATTCGGGCCCTCAGGTGTTAGGCCCCTGGAGATATGGTTCGGGCCCCCAGGTGTTAGGCCCCTGGAGATACGGTTCGGGCTCTCAGGTGTTGGGTACCTGGAGCTGCTGTTGGGTCCCCGAGGGGTTAGGCCCCTGGAGCTGTGGTTCGGGCGCTCAGGGTTTAGGCCCCTGGAGCTATGGTTCGGGCGCTCAGGGGTTGGGCCCTTGGAGCTGGGGTGGGGGCCCCCAGGGGTTAGGCCCCTGGAGCTGTGGTTCGGGCGCTCAGGGGTTGGGTCCCTGGAGCTGGTGTTGGGGCCCCAGGGGCTGGGCCCCTGGAGCTGGTGTTGGGGCCCCAGGGGTTAGGCCCCTGGAGCTATGGTTCGGGTGCTCAGGGGTTGGGCCCCTGGGGCTATGGTTCGGGCGCTCAGGGGTTGAGCCCCTGGAGCTGTGGTCGAGGGCCCCAGAGGTTGGGCCTCTTGAGCTGGGGTTGGGGCCCCCGGGGGTTAGGCCCTTGGAGCTATGGTTCGGGCGCTCAGGGGTTGGGCCCCTGGAGCTGGTGTGGCTGCCCCCAGGGGTTAGGGCCCTGGAGCTATGGTTCGGGCGCTCAGGGGTTGGGCCCCTGGATCTCTTGTTCTGGCCCCCAGGGGTTGGGCCCCCGAAGCTATGGTTCGGGCGCTCAGGGGTTGGGCCCCTGGAGCTGGTGTTGAGGCCCCCAGCGGTTGGGCTCCTGGGGCTGTGGTTGGGGCCCCCAGGGGTTAGGCCCCTGGAGCTATGGTTCCGGCGCTCAAGGGCTGGGCCGTTGGAGCTGGGGTGGGGGCCCCAAGGAGTTAGGCCCCTGCAGCTATGGTTCGGGCGCTCAGGGGTTGGACCCCTGGACCTCGGGTCTAGGGCCACAGGGGTTGGGCCCCTGGAGCTGGGGTTGCGGCCCCCGGGGGTTAGACCCCTGGAGCTATGGTTCGGGCGCTCAGGGGTTGGGCCGTTGGGGCTGGGGTGGGGGCCCCCAGGGGTTAGGCCGCTGCAGCTATGATTCGGGCGCTCAGGGGTTGGACCCCTGGAGCTGGGGCTGGAGCCCCCGGGGGTTAGGCCCCTGGAGCAATGGTTCGGGCGCTCAGGGGTAGGGCCCCTGGAGCTGGTGTTGGGGCCCCCAGGGGTTGGGCTCCTGGGGCTGGGGTTGGGATGCCCAGGGGTTAGGCCCCTGGAGCTATGGTTCCGGCGGTCAGGGGTTGGGCCGTTGGAGCTGGGGTGGGGGCCCCCAGGGTTTAGCCCCTGCAGCCATGGTTCGGGCGCTTAGGGTTTGGACCCCTGGAGCTGGTGTTGGAGCCTACAGCGGTTAGGCCCCTGGAGGTATTGTTCGGGGGCTCAGCGGTTGGGCCCGTGGAGGGATCGTTCGGGCGCTCAGGGGTTGGGCCCTTGGAGCTGGTGTTGAGGCCCCCAGGGATTGGGCGCCTGGAGCTATGCTTCGGGCGCTCAGGGGTTGGGCTCCTGGAGCTTGTTTTGGGACCCGCAGGGGTTGGGCCCCTGGAGCTGTGGTTGGCATCCCCGGGGGTTAGGCCCCTGGAGCTATGGTTCAGGCGCTCAGGCGTTGGGACCCTGGAGCTGGTGTTGGGACCCCAGGGGTTGGGCCCTGGAGCTGGGGTTGGAGCCCCCGGGGGTTAGACCCCTGGAGCTATGGTTCGGGCACTGAGGGGTTGGGCCCCTGGAGCTGGTGTTGGGGCCCCCGGGGGTTGGACCCCTGGGGCTGGTGTTGGGGCCCCCAGGGGTTGGGCCCCTGGAGCTATTGTTGGGGCCCCAAGGGTTAGGCCTCTGGAGCCATGGTTCGGGCACTCAGGGGTTGGACCCCTGGAGCTGGTGTTGGGGCCCACAGGGATTAGGCCCCTGGAGGTATTGTTAGGGGGCTCAGGGGTTGGGCCCCTGGAGGTGGTGTTGGGGCCTCGAGGGGTTAGGCCCCTCGAGCTATGCTTCGGGCGCTCAGGGGTTGGACCCCTGGAGCTGGTGTTGGGGCCCACAGGGGTTAGGCCCCTGGAGGTATTGTTCGGGCGCTCAGGGGTTGGGCCCCTGGAGCTAGTGTTGGGGCCCCCAGGGGTTTTCCCCTGGAGGGATCGTTCGGGCGCTCAGGGGTTGGGCCCTTGGAGCTGGTGTTGAGGCCCCCAGGGATTAGGCCCCTGGAGCTATGGTTCGGGCGCTCAGGGTTTGGGCTCCTGGAGCACGTTTGGGGGCCCGCAGGGGTTGGGCCCCTGGAGCTGTGGTTGGGGCCCCCGGGGGTTAGGCCCCTAGAACTATAGTTCGGGCGCTCAGGGCTTGGGACTCTGGAGCTGGTGTTGCGGCGCCCGGGGGTTGGGCCCTGGATCTGGGGTAGGAGCCCCCGGGTGTTAGACCCCTGGAGCTATGGTTCGGGCGCTGAGGGGTTGGGCCCCTGGAGCTGGTGTTGGGGCCCCAGGGGTTGGCCCCGTTGAGCTGATGTTGGGGCCCCAGGGGTTAGGCCCCTGCAGCTATGGTTCGGGCGCTCAGGGGTTGGACCCCTGGAGCTGGTGTTGCGGCCCGAAGGGGTTAGGACCCTGGAGGTATTGTTCGGGCGCTCAGGGGTTGGGTCCCTGGAGCTGGTGTTGGGGCCCCGAGGGGTTATGCCCCTCGAGCTATCTTTCCGGCGCTCAGGGGTTTTGCCCCTGGACTGGTGTTGGGGCCCCAAGGGGCTGGGCCCCTGGAGCTGGTGTTGGGGCTGTCAGGGGTTGGGCACCTAGAGCTATGGTTCGGGTTCTCAGGGGTTGGGCTTCTGGAGCTGGTGTTGGGGCCGTCAGGGGTTGGGCCCCTGGAGCTGGGGCTGGGGCCCCCAGGGGTTAGGCCCCTGGAGCTTTGGTTCGGGCGCTCAGGGTTTGGGCCCCTGGAGCTGGTGTTGGGGCCCCCAGGGGTTGGGCCCCTGGCGATGGTGTTGGCGCCCCAGGGGTTAGGCCCCTGCAGCTCTGGTTCGAGCGCTCAGGGGTTGGGCCCTTGGAGCTGGTGTTGGGCCCCCAGGGATTAGGCCCCTGGAGCTATGGTTCGGGCGCTCAGGGCTTTTGACAATGGAGCTCGTGTTGGGGCCCCCAGATGTTGGGCCCCTGGAGCTGGGGTTGGAGCCCCAGGGGGATAGACCCCTGGAGCTATGGTTCGGGCGCTGAGGAGTTGTGCCCCTGGAGCTGGTTTTGGGGCCCCCAGGGGTTGGGCCCCTGGAGCTGTTGTTGGGGCCCCAGGGGTTAGGCCCCTGGAGCTATGGTTCGGGAGCTCAGGGGTTGGGCCCCTGGAGCTGGTGTTAGGACCCCCAGGGGTTGGGCTCCTAGGGCTGGGGTTGGGGCCCCCAGGGGTTAGGCCCCTGCAGCTATGGTTCGGTCGCCCAGGGGTTGGACCCCTGGAGCTGGTGTTGGGGCCCACAGGGGTTAGGCCCCTTGTGGTATTGTTCGGGCTCTCAGGGGTTGGGCCCCTGGAGCTGGTGTTGGGGCCTCCAGGGGTTAGGCCCCTGGAGGGATCGTTCTGGCGCTCAAGGGTTGGGTCCATGGAGCTGATGTTAAGGCCCCCAGGGATTAGGCTCGTGGAGCTATGGTTCGGGCGCTTAGGGGTTGGGCCCCTGGAGCTAGGGTCGAGGGCTCCAGGGGTTTGGCCCCTGAACCTGGGGTTCTGGCCCCCGTGGGTTAGGCCTCTGGAGCTATGGTTCGGGCGCTCAGGGGTTGGGCCCCTGGAGCTGGTGTTGCGGCCCCCAGGGGTTAGGCCCCTGGAGCTGGTGTTGGGGCCCCAGGGATTAGGCCCCTGGAGGTATGGTTCGGGCGCTCAGGGGTTGGGCCTCTGGAGCTGGGGTCGAGGGCTCCAGGGATTTGGCCCCTGGACCTGGGGTTGTGGCCCCCGGGGGTTATTCCCCTGGAGCTATGGTTCGGTCGCTCAGGGGTTGGGCCCCTGGAGCTGGTGTTGGGACCCCAGGGATTAGGCCCCTGGAGCTATAGTTCAGGCGCTCAGGGGTTGGGCCCCTGGAGCGATGGTTTCGGCGCTCAGGGGTTGGGCCCCTGGAGCTTGTGTTGGGGCCCCCAGGGGTTGGGCTCCTGGAGCTGTGGTTGGGGCCCCCGGGGGTTAGGAACCTGGAGCTATGGTTCGGGCGCTCAGGGGTTGAGACAATGGAGCTGGTGTTGGGGCCCCCTGGGTTTCGGCCGTGGAGCTGGGGTTGGAGCCCCCGGGGGTTAGACCCCTAGAGCTATGGTTCGGGCGCTGAGGGGTTGGGCCCCTGGAGCTGGTGTTGGGGCCCCCAAGAGGTTGGGCCCCTGGAGCTATGGTTCAGGCGCTCAGGGGTTGGACTCCTGGAGCTGGTTTTGGGGCTCGCAGGGCTTGGGCCCCTGGAGCTGTGGTTGGGGCCCCCGGGGCTTAGGCCCCTGGAGCTATGGTTCGGGCGCTCAGGGGTTGGGATCCTGGAGCTGGTGTTGGGGCCCCATGGGTAGGGCCCTGGATCTGGAGTTGGAGCCCCCGGGGGTTAGACCCCTGGAGCTATGGCTCGGGTGCTGAGGGGTTGGGCCCCTGGAGCTGGTGTTTGGGCCCCCAGGGATTGGGCCCCTGGAGCTGGTGTTGGGGCCCCAGGGGTTAGGCCCCTGGAGCTATGGTTCGGGCGCTCAGGGGTTGGGCCCCTGGAGCTGGTGTTGGGGCCCTAAGGGTTAGGCCCCTGCAGCTATGGTTCGGGCGCTCAGGGGTTGGACCCCTGGAGCTGGTGAAGGGGGCCCACAGGGGTTAGGCCCCTGGAGGTATTGTTCGGGCGCTCAGGGGCTGGGCCCCTGGAGCTGGTATTGGTGCCCCGAGGGGTTAGGCCCCTCTAGCTATGCTTAGGGCGCTCAGGGGTTGGGCCCTTGGACTGGTTTTGGGGCCCCAAGGGGCTGGGCCCCTGGAGCTGGTGTTGGGGCTGTCAGGGGTTGGGCACCTGGAGCTATGGTTCGGGCTCTCAGGGGTTGGGCCCCTGTAGCTGGTGTTGGGGCCGTCAGGGTTTGGGCCCCTGGAGCTGGGGTTCGGGCCCACAGGGGTTAGGCCCCTGGAGCTATGGTTCAGGCGCTCAGGGGTTGGGCCCCTGGAGCTGGTGTTGGGGCCCCCAGGGGTTGGGAACCTGGCGCTGGTGTTGGCGCCCCAGGGGTTAGGCCCCTGGAGCTATGGTTCGAGCGCTCAGGTTTTGGGCCCTTGGAGCTGGGGTGGGTTCCCCCAGGGGTTTGGCCCCTGTAGCTATGGTTCGAGCGCTCAGGGGTTGGGCCCCTGGAGCTGGTGTTGGGGCCCCCAGGGGTTAGGCCCCTGGAGGTATTGTTCGGGCGCTCAGGGGTTGGGCCCTTGGAGCTGGTGTTGGGCCCCCAGGGATTAGGCCCCTGGAGCTATGGTTCGGGCGCTCAGAGCTTTTGACAATGGAGCTCGTGTTGGGGCCCCCAGGTGTTGGACCCCTGGAGCTGTGGTTGGAGCCCCAGGGGGATAGACCCCTGGAGCTATGGTTCGGGCGCTGAGGGGTTGGGCCCCTGGAGCTGGTGTTGAGGCCCCCAGGGGTTGGGCTCCTGGGGCTCGGGTTGGGGCCCCCAGGGGTTAGGCCCCTGTAGCTATGGTTCCGGCGCTCAGGGGTTGGGCCGTTTCAGCTGGGGTGGGGGCCCCAAGGGGTTAGGACCCTGCAGCTATGGTTCGGGCGCTCAGGGGTTGGACCCCTGGAGCTGGTGTTGGGGCCCACAGGGGTTAGGGCCCTGGTGGTATTGTTCGGGCGCTCAGGGGTTGGGCCCCTGGAGCTGGTGTTGCGGCCCCCAGGGGTTGGGCCCCTGGAGCTGCTGTTGGGGCCCCAGGGATTAGGCCCATGGAGCTATGGTTCGGGCGCTCAGGGGTTGGGCCCCTGGAGCTGGTGTTGGGGCCCCCAGGGGTTGGGCCCCTGGAGCTGGTGTTGGGGCCCCAGGGGTTAGGCCCCTGGAGCTATGGTTCGGGCGCTCAGGGGTTGGGCCCCTGGAGCTATGGTCCGGGCGCTCAGGGGTTGGGCCCCTGGAGCTGGGGTCGAGGGGTCCAGGGGTTTGGCCCCTGGACCTGGGGTTGTGGCCCCCGGGGGTTAGCCCCCTGGAGCTATGGTTCGGTCGCTCAGGGGTTGGGCCGCAGCAGCTGGTGTTGGGGCCCCAGGGATTAGGCCCCTGGAGATATGGTTCGGGCGCTTAATTGTTGGAACCCTGGAGCTGGTGTTGTGGCCCCCAGGGGCTGGGCCCCTGGAGCTGGTGTTGGGGCTCCCAGGGGTTGGGCCCCTGGAGCTGGCGTTCGGGCCCCCAGGTGTTAGGCCCCTGGAGATATGGTTCGGGCTCTCAGGGGTTGGGCCGCTGGAGCTGCTGTTGGGGTCCCGAGGGGTTAGGGCCTTGGAGCTGGTGTTGGGGCCCGAGCGATTAGGCCCCTGGAGCTATGGTTCGGGCGCTCAGGGGTTGGGCCCCTGGAGCTATGGTTCGGGCGCTCAGGGGTTGGGCTCCTGGAGCTTGTTTTGGGACCCGCAGGGGTTGGGCCCCTGGAGCTGTGGTTGGGATCCCCGGGGGTTAGGCCCCTGGAGCTATGGTTCAGGCGCTCAGGCGTTGGGACCCTGGAGCTGGTGTTGGGACCCCAGGGGTTGGGCCCTGGAGCTGGGGTTGGAGCCCCCGGGGGTTAGACCCCTGGAGCTATGGTTCGGGCACTGAGGGGTTGGGCCCCTGGAGCTGGTGTTGGGGCCCCCGGGGGTTGGACCCCTGGGGCTGGTGTTGGGGCCCCCAGGGGTTGGGCCCCTGGAGCTATTGTTGGGGCCCCAAGGGTTAGGCCTCTGGAGCCATGGTTCGGGCACTCAGGGGTTGGACCCCTGGAGCTGGTGTTGGGGCCCACAGGGATTAGGCCCCTGGAGGTATTGTTAGGGGGCTCAGGGGTTGGGCCCCTGGAGGTGGTGTTGGGGCCTCGAGGGGTTAGGCCCCTCGAGCTATGCTTCGGGCGCTCAGGGGTTGGACCCCTGGAGCTGGTGTTGGGGCCCACAGGGGTTAGGCCCCTGGAGGTATTGTTCGGGCGCTCAGGGGTTGGGCCCCTGGAGCTAGTGTTGGGGCCCCCAGGGGTTTTCCCCTGGAGGGATCGTTCGGGCGCTCAGGGGTTGGGCCCTTGGAGCTGGTGTTGAGGCCCCCAGGGATTAGGCCCCTGGAGCTATGGTTCGGGCGCTCAGGGTTTGGGCTCCTGGAGCACGTTTGGGGGCCCGCAGGGGTTGGGCCCCTGGAGCTGTGGTTGGGGCCCCCGGGGGTTAGGCCCCTAGAACTATTATTCGGGCGCTCAGGGCTTGGGACTCTGGAGCTGGTGTTGCGGCGCCCGGGGGTTGGGCCCTGGATCTGGGGTAGGAGCCCCCGGGTGTTAGACCCCTGGAGCTATGGTTCGGGCGCTGAGGGGTTGGGCCCCTGGAGCTGGTGTTGGGGCCCCAGGGGTTGGCCCCGTTGAGCTGATGTTGGGGCCCCAGGGGTTAGGCCCCTGCAGCTATGGTTCGGGCGCTCAGGGGTTGGACCCCTGGAGCTGGTGTTGCGGCCCGAAGGGGTTAGGACCCTGGAGCTGGGGTTGGAGCCCCCGGGGGTTAGACCCCTGGAGCTATGGTTCGGGCACTGAGGGGTTGGGCCCCTGGAGCTGGTGTTGGGGCCCCCGGGGGTTGGACCCCTGGGGCTGGTGTTGGGGCCCCCAGGGGTTGGGCCCCTGGAGCTATTGTTGGGGCCCCAAGGGTTAGGCCTCTGGAGCCATGGTTCGGGCACTCAGGGGTTGGACCCCTGGAGCTGGTGTTGGGGCCCACAGGGATTAGGCCCCTGGAGGTATTGTTAGGGGGCTCAGGGGTTGGGCCCCTGGAGGTGGTGTTGGGGCCTCGAGGGGTTAGGCCCCTCGAGCTATGCTTCGGGCGCTCAGGGGTTGGACCCCTGGAGCTGGTGTTGGGGCCCACAGGGGTTAGGCCCCTGGAGGTATTGTTCGGGCGCTCAGGGGTTGGGCCCCTGGAGCTGGTGTTGGGGCCCCCAGGGGTTTTCCCCTGGAGGGATCGTTCGGGCGCTCAGGGGTTGGGCCCTTGGAGCTGGTGTTGAGGCCCCCAGGGATTAGGCCCCTGAAGTTATGGTTCGGGCGCTCAGGGTTTGGGCTCCTGGAGCACGTTTGGGGGCCCGCAGGGGTTGGGCCCCTGGAGCTGTGGTTGGGGCCCCCGGGGGTTAGGCCCCTAGAACTATTATTCGGGCGCTCAGGGCTTGGGACTCTGGAGCTGGTGTTGCGGCGCCCGGGGGTTGGGCCCTGGATCTGGGGTAGGAGCCCCCGGGTGTTAGACCCCTGGAGCTATGGTTCGGGCGCTGAGGGGTTGGGCCCCTGGAGCTGGTGTTGGGGCCCCAGGGGTTGGCCCCGTTGAGCTGATGTTGGGGCCCCAGGGGTTAGGCCCCTGCAGCTATGGTTCGGGCGCTCAGGGGTTGGACCCCTGGAGCTGGTGTTGCGGCCCGAAGGGGTTAGGACCCTGGAGGTATTGTTCGGGCGCTCAGGGGTTGGGTCCCTGGAGCTGGTGTTGGGGCCCCGAGGGGTTATGCCCCTCGAGCTATGTTTCCGGCGCTCAGGGGTTTTGCCCCTGGACTGGTGTTGGGGCCCCAAGGGGCTGGGCCCCTGGAGCTGGTGTTGGGGCTGTCAGGGGTTGGGCACCTAGAGCTATGGTTCGGGTTCTCAGGGGTTGGGCTTCTGGAGCTGGTGTTGGGGCCGTCAGGGGTTGGGCCCCTGGAGCTGGGGTTGGGGCCCCCAGGGGTTAGGCCCCTGGAGCTTTGGTTCGGGCGCTCAGGGTTTGGGCCCCTGGAGCTGGTGTTGGGGCCCCCAGGGGTTGGGCCCCTGGCGATGGTGTTGGCGCCCCAGGGGTTAGGCCCCTGGAGCTCTGGTTCGAGCGCTCAGGGGTTGGGCCCTTGGAGCTGGTGTTGGGCCCCCAGGGATTAGGCCCCTGGAGCTATGGTTCGGGCGCTCAGGGCTTTTGACAATGGAGCTCGTGTTGGGGCCCCCAGATGTTGGGCCCCTGGAGCTGGGGTTGGAGCCCCAGGGGGATAGACCCCTGGAGCTATGGTTCGGGCGCTGAGGAGTTGTGCCCCTGGAGCTGGTTTTGGGGCCCCCAGGGGTTGGGCCCCTGGAGCTGTTGTTGGGGCCCCAGGGGTTAGGCCCCTGCAGCTATGGTTCGGTCGCTCAGGGGTTGGACCCCTGGAGCTGGTGTTGGGGCCCACAGGGGTTAGGCCCCTTGTGGTATTGTTCGGGCTCTCAGGGGTTGGGCCCCTGGAGCTGGTGTTGGGGCCTCCAGGGGTTAGGCCCCTGGAGGGATCGTTCTGGCGCTCAAGGGTTGGGTCCATGGAGCTGATGTTAAGGCCCCCAGGGATTAGGCTCGTGGAGCTATGGTTCGGGCGCTTAGGGGTTGGGCCCCTGGAGCTAGGGTCGAGGGCTCCAGGGGTTTGGCCCCTGAACCTGGGGTTCTGGCCCCCGTGGGTTAGGCCTCTGGAGCTATGGTTCGGGCGCTCAGGGGTTGGGCCCCTGTAGCTGGTGTTGCGGCCCCCAGGGGTTAGGCCCCTGGAGCTGGTGTTGGGGCCCCAGGGATTAGGCCCCTGGAGGTATGGTTCGGGCGCTCAGGGGTTGGGCCTCTGGAGCTGGGGTCGAGGGCTCCAGGGATTTGGCCCCTGGACCTGGGGTTGTGGCCCCCGGGGGTTATTCCCCTGGAGCTATGGTTCGGTCGCTCAGGGGTTGGGCCCCTGGAGCTGGTGTTGGGACCCCAGGGATTAGGCCCCTGGAGCTATAGTTCAGGCGCTCAGGGGTTGGGCCCCTGGAGCGATGGTTTCGGCGCTCAGGGGTTGGGCCCCTGGAGCTTGTGTTGGGGCCCCCAGGGGTTGGGCTCCTGGAGCTGTGGTTGGGGCCCCCGGGGGTTAGGAACCTGGAGCTATGGTTCGGGCGCTCAGGGGTTGAGACAATGGAGCTGGTGTTGGGGCCCCCTGGGTTTCGGCCGTGGAGCTGGGGTTGGAGCCCCCGGGGGTTAGACCCCTAGAGCTATGGTTCGGGCGCTGAGGGGTTGGGCCCCTGGAGCTGGTGTTGGGGCCCCCAAGAGGTTGTTCCACTGGAGCTATGGTTCGGGCGCTCAGGGGTTGGACTCCTGGAGCTGGTTTTGGGGCTCGCAGGGCTTGGGCCCCTGGAGCTGTGGTTGGGGCCCCCGGGGCTTAGGCCCCTGGAGCTATGGTTCGGGCGCTCAGGGGTTGGGATCCTGGAGCTGGTGTTGGGGCCCCATGGGTAGGGCCCTGGATCTGGGGTTGGAGCCCCCGGGGGTTAGACCCCTGGAGCTATGGCTCGGGTGCTGAGGGGTTGGGCCCCTGGAGCTGGTGTTTGGGCCCCCAGGGATTGGGCCCCTGGAGCTGGTGTTGGGGCCCCAGGGGTTAGGCCCCTGGAGCTATGGTTCGGGCGCTCAGGGGTTGGGCCCCTGGAGCTGGTGTTGGGGCCCTAAGGGTTAGGCCCCTGCAGCTATGGTTCGGGCGCTCAGGGGTTGGACCCCTGGAGCTGGTGAAGGGGGCCCACAGGGGTTAGGCCCCTGGAGGTATTGTTCGGGCGCTCAGGGGCTGGGCCCCTGGAGCTGGTATTGGTGCCCCGAGGGGTTAGGCCCCTCTAGCTATGCTTAGGGCGCTCAGGGGTTGGGCCCTTGGACTGGTTTTGGGGCCCCAAGGGGCTGGGCCCCTGGAGCTGGTGTTGGGGCTGTCAGGGGTTGGGCACCTGGAGCTATGGTTCGGGCTCTCAGGGGTTGGGCCCCTGTAGCTGGTGTTGGGGCCGTCAGGGTTTGGGCCCCTGGAGCTGGGGTTCGGGCCCACAGGGGTTAGGCCCCTGGAGCTATGGTTCAGGCGCTCAGGGGTTGGGCCCCTGGAGCTGGTGTTGGGGCCCCCAGGGGTTGGGAACCTGGCGCTGGTGTTGGCGCCCCAGGGGTTAGGCCCCTGGAGCTATGGTTCGAGTGCTCAGGTTTTGGGCCCTTGGAGCTGGGGTGGGTTCCCCCAGGGGTTTGGCCCCTGTAGCTATGGTTCGAGCGCTCAGGGGTTGGGCCCCTGGAGCTGGTGTTGGGGCCCCCAGGGGTTAGGCCCCTGGAGGTATTGTTCGGGCGCTCAGGGGTTGGGCCCTTGGAGCTGGTGTTGGGCCCCCAGGGATTAGGCCCCTGGAGCTATGGTTCGGGCGCTCAGGGCTTTTGACAATGGAGCTCGTGTTGGGGCCCCCAGGTGTTGGACCCCTGGAGCTGTGGTTGGAGCCCCAGGGGGATAGACCCCTGGAGCTATGGTTCGGGCGCTGAGGGGTTGGGCCCCTGGAGCTGGTGTTGAGGCCCCCAGGGGTTGGGCTCCTGGGGCTCGGGTTGGGGCCCCCAGGGGTTAGGCCCCTGTAGCTATGGTTCCGGCGCTCAGGGGTTGGGCCGTTTCAGCTGGGGTGGGGGCCCCAAGGGGTTAGGACCCTGCAGCTATGGTTCGGGCGCTCAGGGGTTGGACCCCTGGAGCTGGTGTTGGGGCCCACAGGGGTTAGGGCCCTGGTGGTATTGTTCGGGCGCTCAGGGGTTGGGCCCCTGGAGCTGGTGTTGCGGCCCCCAGGGGTTGGGCCCCTGGAGCTGCTGTTGGGGCCCCAGGGATTAGGCCCATGGAGCTATGGTTCGGGCGCTCAGGGGTTGGGCCCCTGGAGCTGGTGTTGGGGCCCCCAGGGGTTGGGCCCCTGGAGCTGGTGTTGGGGCCCCAGGGATTAGGCCCATGGAGCTATGGTTCGGGCGCTCAGGGGTTGGGCCCCTGGAGCTGGTGTTGGGGCCCCCAGGGGTTGGGCCCCTGGAGCTGGTATTGGTGCCCCGAGGGGTTAGGCCCCTCTAGCTATGCTTAGGGCGCTCAGGGGTTGGGCCCTTGGACTGGTTTTGGGGCCCCAAGGGGCTGGGCCCCTGGAGCTGGTGTTGGGGCTGTCAGGGATTGGGCACCTGGAGCTATGGTTCGGGCTCTCAGGGGTTGGGCCCCTGTAGCTGGTGTTGGGGCCGTCAGGGTTTGGGCCCCTGGAGCTGGGGTTCGGGCCCACAGGGGTTAGGCCCCTGGAGCTATGGTTCAGGCGCTCAGGGGTTGGGCCCCTGGAGCTGGTGTTGGGGCCCCCAGGGGTTGGGAACCTGGCGCTGGTGTTGGCGCCCCAGGGGTTAGGCCCCTGGAGCTATGGTTCGAGCGCTCAGGTTTTGGGCCCTTGGAGCTGGGGTGGGTTCCCCCAGGGGTTAGGCCCCTGTAGCTATGGTTCGAGCGCTCAGGGGTTGGGCCCCTGGAGCTGGTGTTGGGGCCCCCAGGGGTTAGGCCCCTGGAGGTATTGTTCGGGCGCTCAGGGGTTGGGCCCTTGGAGCTGGTGTTGGGCCCCCAGGGATTAGGCCCCTGGAGCTATGGTTCGGGCGCTCAGAGCTTTTGACAATGGAGCTCGTGTTGGGGCCCCCAGGTGTTTGACCCCTGGAGCTGTGGTTGGAGCCCCAGGGGGATAGACCCCTGGAGCTATGGTTCGGGCGCTGAGGGGTTGGGCCCCTGGAGCTGGTGTTGAGGCCCCCAGGGGTTGGGCTCCTGGGGCTCGGGTTGGGGCCCCCAGGGGTTAGGCCCCTGTAGCTATGGTTCCGGCGCTCAGAGGTTGGGCCGTTTCAGCTGGGGTGGGGGCCCCAAGGGGTTAGGACCCTGCAGCTATGGTTCGGGCGCTCAGGGGTTGGACCCCTGGAGCTGGTGTTGGGGCCCACAGGGGTTAGGGCCCTGGTGGTATTGTTCGGGCGCTCAGGGGTTGGGCCCCTGGAGCTGGTGTTGCGGCCCCCAGGGGTTGGGCCCCTGGAGCTGCTGTTGGGGCCCCAGGGATTAGGCCCATGGAGCTATGGTTCGGGCGCTCAGGGGTTGGGCCCCTGGAGCTGGTGTTGGGGCCCCCAGGGGTTGGGCCCCTGGAGCTGGTGTTGGGGCCCCAGGGGTTAGGCCCCTGGAGCTATGGTTCGGGCGCTCAGGGGTTGGGCCCCTGGAGCTATGGTCCGGGCGCTCAGGGGTTGGGCCCCTGGAGCTGGGGTCGAGGGGTCCAGGGGTTTGGCCCCTGGACCTGGGGTTGTGGCCCCCGGGGGTTAGCCCCCTGGAGCTATGGTTCGGTCGCTCAGGGGTTGGGCCGCAGCAGCTGGTGTTGGGGCCCCAGGGATTAGGCCCCTGGAGATATGGTTCGGGCGCTTAATTGTTGGAACCCTGGAGCTGGTGTTGTGGCCCCCAGGGGCTGGGCCCCTGGAGCTGGTGTTGGGGCTCCCAGGGGTTGGGCCCCTGGAGCTGGCGTTCGGGCCCCCAGGTGTTAGGCCCCTGGAGATATGGTTCGGGCTCTCAGGGGTTGGGCCGCTGGAGCTGCTGTTGGGGTCCCGAGGGGTTAGGGCCTTGGAGCTGGTGTTGGGGCCCGAGCGATTAGGCCCCTGGAGCTATGGTTCGGGCGCTCAGGGGTTGGGCCCCTGGAGCTATGGTTCGGGCGTGCAGGGGTTGGGTCCTTGGAGCTGGGTTGGGGGCCCCCAGGGATTAGGCCCCTGGAGCTCTGGTTCGGGCGCTCAGGGGTTGGTCCCGTGGAGCTGGTGTTGGGGACCCTGACCTAAAGTCACCCCCTGCTCTCCCATCCCCCACACAGAAAGTCCCCACTCCATCACAGTAATGCCCAGAGCATTTCACGCATGGAGCAACAGTGACACTGTGTGGCCATGCAGGGTAATGCCCAGAGCATTTGCTGCATGGAGCAAGAGTGACACCGTGTGACCACATAGGGTAATGCACAGAGCATTTCCCCGCATGGAGCAACAGTGACACCATGTAGCCACACAGGGTAATATACAGAGCATTTCCCCGCATGGAGCAACAGTGACACCTTGTGGTCACGCAGGGTAATGCACAGAGCATTTCCTGCATGGGGCTATGGTTCGGGAGCTCTGGGGTTGGGCCCCTGGAGCTGGTGTTGGGGCTCCCAGGGGTTGGGCCCATGGAGCTGGTGTTGGGGCCCCAGGGGTTAGGCCCCTGGCGCTATGGTTCGGGCACTCAGGGGTAGGGCCCGTGCAGCTGGTGTTGGGGCCCCCAGGGGTTGGGCTCCTGGGGCTTTGGTTGGCGCCCCCAGGGGTTAGGCCCCTGGAGCCATGGTTCCAGCGGTCAGGGGTTGGGCAGTTGGAGCTGGGGTTTTGGGCCCCCAGGGGTTACCCCCTGCAGCTATGGTTCAGGCGCTTAGGGGTTGGACCCCTGGAGCTGGTGTAGGGGTCCACAGGGGTTAGGCCCCTGGAGGTATTGTTCGGGCGCTCAGGGGTTGGGCCCCTGGAGCTGGTGTTGGGGCCCCCAGGGGTTAGGCCCCTGGAGGGATCGTTCGGGCGCTGAGGGGTTGGGCCCCTGGAGCTGGTGTTGGGGCCCACAGGAGTTGGGCCTCTGGAGCTGGTGTTGGGGCCCCAGGTGTTAGGCCCCTGGAAGTATTGTTCGGGTGCTCAGGGGCTGGGCCACTGGAGCTGGTGTTGGCGCCCCGAGGGGTTAGGCCCCTCGAGCTATGCCTCGGGCGCTCAGGGGTTGGGCCCCTGGACTGGTTTTGGGGCCCCAAGGGTCTGGGCCCCTGGAGCTGGTGTTGGGGCTGTCAGGGGTTGGGCACCTGGAGCTATGGTTCGGGCTCTCAGGGGTTGGGCCCCTGGAGCTGGTGTGGGGCCGTCAGGGTTTGGGCCCCTGGAGCTGGGGTTGGGGCCCCCAGGGGTTGGGCCCCTGGAGCTGGTGTTGGGGCCCCCAGGGGTTGGGCTCCTGGGGCTGGGGTTGGGGCCCCCAGGGGTTAGGCCCCTGGAGCTATGGTTCCGGCGCTCAGGGGTTGGGCCGTTGGAGCTGGGGTGGGGGCCCACAGGGGTTAGGCTCCTGGAGGTATTGTTCGGGCGCTCCGGGGTTGGGCCCCTGGAGCTGGTGTTGGGGCCCCCAGGGTTTAGGCCCCTGGAGGGATCGTTCGGGCGCTCAGGGGTTGGGCCCTTGGAGCTGGTGTTGAGGCCCCCAGGGATTAGGCCCCTGGAGCTATGGTTCGGGCGCTCAGGGGTTGGGCTCCTGGAGCTCGGGTTGGGGCCCGCAGGGGTTGGGCCCCTGGAGCTGTGGTTGGGGCCCTCGGGGGTTAGGAACGTGGAGCTATGGTTCGGGCGCTCAGGGGTTGAGACAATGGAGCTGGTGTTGGGGCCCCCTGGGTTTGGGCCGTGGAGCTGGGGTTGGAGCCCCCGGGGGTTAGACCCCTAGAGCTATGGTTCGGGCGCTGAGGGGTTGGGCCCCTGGAGCTGGTGTTGGGGCCCCCAAGAGTTGGGCCTCTGGAGCTATGGTTCGGGCGCTCAGGGGTTGAACTCCTGGAGCTGGTTTTTGGGCTCGCAGGGCTTGGGCCCCTGGAGCTGTGGTTGGGGCACCCGGGGCTTAGGCCCCTGGAGCTATGGTTCGGGCGCTCAGGGGTTGGGATCCTGGAGCTGGTGTTGGGGCCCCATGGGTAGGGCCCTGGATCTGGGGTTGGAGCCCCCGGGGGTTAAACCCCTGGAGCTATGGTTCGGGTGCTGAGGGGTTGGGCCTCTGGAGCTGGTGTTGGGGCCCCCAGGGGTTAGGCCCCTGGAGCTGGTGTTGGGGCCCTAGGGGTTAGGCCCCTGGAGCTATGGTTCGGGTGCTCAGGGGTTGGGCCCCTGGAGCTGGTGTTGGGCCCCAAGGGTTAGGCCCCTGCAGCTATGGTTCGGGCGCTCAGGGGTTGGACCCCTGGAGCTGGTGAAGGGGGCCCACAGGGGTTAGGCCCCTGGAGGTATTGTTCGGGCGCTCAGGGGCTGGGCCCCTGGAGCTGGTGTTGGCGCCCCGAGGGGTTAGGCCCCTCTAGCTATGCTTCGGGCGCTCAGGGGTTGGGCCCTTGGACTGGTTTTGTTGCCCCAAGGGGCTGGGCCCCTGGAGCTGGTGTTGGGGCTGTCAGGGGTTGGGCACCTGGAGCTATGGTTCGGGCTCTCAGGGGTTGGGCCCCTGGAGCTGGTGTTGGGGCCGTCAGGGTTTGGGCCCCTGGAGCTGGGGTTGGGGCCCCCAGGGGTTAGGCCCCTGGAGCTATGGTTCAGGCGCTCAGGGGTTGGGCCCCTGGAGCTGGTGTTGGGGCCCCCAGGGGTTGGGCCCCTGGAGCTGGTGTTGGGGCCCCAGGGGTTAGGCCCCTGGAGCTATGGTTCGGGAGCTCAGGGGTTGGGCCCCTGGAGCTATGGTTTGGACGCTCAGGGGTTGGGCCCCTGGAGCTGGGGTCGAGGGGTCCAGGGGTTTGGCCCCTGGACCTGGGGTTGTGGCCCCCGGGGGTTAGCTCCCTGGAGCTATGGTTCGGTCGCTCAGGGGTTGGGCCGCTGCAGCTGGTGTTGGGGCCCCAGGGATTAGGCCCCTGGAGATATGGTTCGGGCGCTTAGGTGTTGGAACCCTGGAGCTGGTGTTGTGGCCCCCAGGGGCTGGGCCCCTGGAGCTGGTGTTGGGGCCCCCAGGGGTTGGGCCCCTGGAGCTGGCGTTCGGGCCCCCAGGTGTTAGGCCCCTGGAGATATGGTTCGGGCTCTCAGGGGTTGGGCCGCTGGAGCTGCTGTTGGGGTCCCGAGGGGTTAGGGCCTTGGAGCTGGTGTTGGGGCCCGAGCGGTTCGGCCCCTGGAGCTATGGTTCGGGCGCTCAGGGGTTGTGCCCCTGGAGGTATGGTTCGGGCGTGCAGGGGTTGGGTCCTTGGAGCTGGGGTGGGGGCCCCCAGGGATTAGGCCCCTGGAGGTATTGTTAGGGGGCTCAGGGGTTGGGCCCCTGGAGGTGGTGTTGGGGCCTCGAGGGGTTAGGCCCCTCGAGCTATGCTTCGGGCGCTCAGGGGTTGGACCCCTGGAGCTGGTGTTGGGGCCCACAGGGGTTAGGCCCCTGGAGGTATTGTTCGGGCGCTCAGGGGTTGGGCCCCTGGAGCTAGTGTTGGGGCCCCCAGGGGTTTTCCCCTGGAGGGATCGTTCGGGCGCTCAGGGGTTGGGCCCTTGGAGCTGGTGTTGAGGCCCCCAGGGATTAGGCCCCTGGAGCTATGGTTCGGGCGCTCAGGGTTTGGGCTCCTGGAGCACGTTTGGGGGCCCGCAGGGGTTGGGCCCCTGGAGCTGTGGTTGGGGCCCCCGGGGGTTAGGCCCCTAGAACTATTATTCGGGCGCTCAGGGCTTGGGACTCTGGAGCTGGTGTTGCGGCGCCCGGGGGTTGGGCCCTGGATCTGGGGTAGGAGCCCCCGGGTGTTAGACCCCTGGAGCTATGGTTCGGGCGCTGAGGGGTTGGGCCCCTGGAGCTGGTGTTGGGGCCCCAGGGGTTGGCCCCGTTGAGCTGATGTTGGGGCCCCAGGGGTTAGGCCCCTGCAGCTATGGTTCGGGCGCTCAGGGGTTGGACCCCTGGAGCTGGTGTTGCGGCCCGAAGGGGTTAGGACCCTGGAGGTATTGTTCGGGCGCTCAGGGGTTGGGTCCCTGGAGCTGGTGTTGGGGCCCCGAGGGGTTATGCCCCTCGAGCTATGTTTCCGGCGCTCAGGGGTTTTGCCCCTGGACTGGTGTTGGGGCCCCAAGGGGCTGGGCCCCTGGAGCTGGTGTTGGGGCTGTCAGGGGTTGGGCACCTAGAGCTATGGTTCGGGTTCTCAGGGGTTGGGCTTCTGGAGCTGGTGTTGGGGCCGTCAGGGGTTGGGCCCCTGGAGCTGGGGTTGGGGCCCCCAGGGGTTAGGCCCCTGGAGCTTTGGTTCGGGCGCTCAGGGTTTGGGCCCCTGGAGCTGGTGTTGGGGCCCCCAGGGGTTGGGCCCCTGGCGATGGTGTTGGCGCCCCAGGGGTTAGGCCCCTGGAGCTCTGGTTCGAGCGCTCAGGGGTTGGGCCCTTGGAGCTGGTGTTGGGCCCCCAGGGATTAGGCCCCTGGAGCTATGGTTCGGGCGCTCAGGGCTTTTGACAATGGAGCTCGTGTTGGGGCCCCCAGATGTTGGGCCCCTGGAGCTGGGGTTGGAGCCCCAGGGGGATAGACCCCTGGAGCTATGGTTCGGGCGCTGAGGAGTTGTGCCCCTGGAGCTGGTTTTGGGGCCCCCAGGGGTTGGGCCCCTGGAGCTGTTGTTGGGGCCCCAGGGGTTAGGCCCCTGCAGCTATGGTTCGGTCGCTCAGGGGTTGGACCCCTGGAGCTGGTGTTGGGGCCCACAGGGGTTAGGCCCCTTGTGGTATTGTTCGGGCTCTCAGGGGTTGGGCCCCTGGAGCTGGTGTTGGGGCCTCCAGGGGTTAGGCCCCTGGAGGGATCGTTCTGGCGCTCAAGGGTTGGGTCCATGGAGCTGATGTTAAGGCCCCCAGGGATTAGGCTCGTGGAGCTATGGTTCGGGCGCTTAGGGGTTGGGCCCCTGGAGCTAGGGTCGAGGGCTCCAGGGGTTTGGCCCCTGAACCTGGGGTTCTGGCCCCCGTGGGTTAGGCCTCTGGAGCTATGGTTCGGGCGCTCAGGGGTTGGGCCCCTGGAGCTGGTGTTGCGGCCCCCAGGGGTTAGGCCCCTGGAGCTGGTGTTGGGGCCCCAGGGATTAGGCCCCTGGAGGTATGGTTCGGGCGCTCAGGGGTTGGGCCCCTTGAGCTGGGGTCGAGGGCTCCAGGGATTTGGCCCCTGGACCTGGGGTTGTGGCCCCCGGGGGTTATTCCCCTGGAGCTATGGTTCGGTCGCTCAGGGGTTGGGCCCCTGGAGCTGGTGTTGGGACCCCAGGGATTAGGCCCCTGGAGCTATAGTTCAGGCGCTCAGGGGTTGGGCCCCTGGAGCGATGGTTTCGGCGCTCAGGGGTTGGGCCCCTGGAGCTTGTGTTGGGGCCCCCAGGGGTTGGGCTCCTGGAGCTGTGGTTGGGGCCCCCGGGGGTTAGGAACCTGGAGCTATGGTTCGGGCGCTCAGGGGTTGAGACAATGGAGCTGGTGTTGGGGCCCCCTGGGTTTCGGCCGTGGAGCTGGGGTTGGAGCCCCCGGGGGTTAGACCCCTAGAGCTATGGTTCGGGCGCTGAGGGGTTGGGCCCCTGGAGCTGGTGTTGGGGCCCCCAAGAGGTTGGGCCACTGGAGCTATGGTTCGGGCGCTCAGGGGTTGGACTCCTGGAGCTGGTTTTGGGGCTCGCAGGGCTTGGGCCCCTGGAGCTGTGGTTGGGGCCCCCGGGGCTTAGGCCCCTGGAGCTATGGTTCGGGCGCTCAGGGGTTGGGATCCTGGAGCTGGTGTTGGGGCCCCATGGGTAGGGCCCTGGATCTGGGGTTGGAGCCCCCGGGGGTTAGACCCCTGGAGCTATGGCTCGGGTGCTGAGGGGTTGGGCCCCTGGAGCTGGTGTTTGGGCCCCCAGGGATTGGGCCCCTGGAGCTGGTGTTGGGGCCCCAGGGGTTAGGCCCCTGGAGCTATGGTTCGGGCGCTCAGGGGTTGGGCCCCTGGAGCTGGTGTTGGGGCCCTAAGGGTTAGGCCCCTGCAGCTATGGTTCGGGCGCTCAGGGGTTGGACCCCTGGAGCTGGTGAAGGGGGCCCACAGGGGTTAGGCCCCTGGAGGTATTGTTCGGGCGCTCAGGGGCTGGGCCCCTGGAGCTGGTATTGGTGCCCCGAGGGGTTAGGCCCCTCTAGCTATGCTTAGGGCGCTCAGGGGTTGGGCCCTTGGACTGGTTTTGGGGCCCCAAGGGGCTGGGCCCCTGGAGCTGGTGTTGGGGCTGTCAGGGGTTGGGCACCTGGAGCTATGGTTCGGGCTCTCAGGGGTTGGGCCCCTGTAGCTGGTGTTGGGGCCGTCAGGGTTTGGGCCCCTGGAGCTGGGGTTCGGGCCCACAGGGGTTAGGCCCCTGGAGCTATGGTTCAGGCGCTCAGGAGTTGGGCCCCTGGAGCTGGTGTTGGGGCCCCCAGGGGTTGGGAACCTGGCGCTGGTGTTGGCGCCCCAGGGGTTAGGCCCCTGGAGCTATGGTTCGAGCGCTCAGGTTTTGGGCCCTTGGAGCTGGGGTGGGTTCCCCCAGGGGTTTGGCCCCTGTAGCTATGGTTCGGGCGCTCAGGGGTTGGGCCCCTGGAGCTGGTGTTGGGGCCCCCAGGGGTTAGGCCCCTGGAGGTATTGTTCGGGCGCTCAGGGGTTGGGCCCTTGGAGCTGGTGTTGGGCCCCCAGGGATTAGGCCCCTGGAGCTATGGTTCGGGCGCTCAGAGCTTTTGACAATGGAGCTCGTGTTGGGGCCCCCAGGTGTTGGACCCCTGGAGCTGTGGTTGGAGCCCCAGGGGGATAGACCCCTGGAGCTATGGTTCGGGCGCTCAGGGGTTGGGCCCCTGGAGCTGGTGTTGAGGCCCCCAGGGGTTGGGCTCCTGGGGCTCGGGTTGGGGCCCCCAGGGGTTAGGCCCCTGTAGCTATGGTTCCGGCGCTCAGGGGTTGGGCCGTTTCAGCTGGGGTGGGGGCCCCAAGGGGTTAGGACCCTGCAGCTATGGTTCGGGCGCTCAGGGGTTGGACCCCTGGAGCTGGTGTTGGGGCCCACAGGGGTTAGGGCCCTGGTGGTATTGTTCGGGCGCTCAGGGGTTGGGCCCCTGGAGCTGGTGTTGCGGCCCCCAGGGGTTGGGCCCCTGGAGCTGCTGTTGGGGCCCCAGGGATTAGGCCCATGGAGCTATGGTTCGGGCGCTCAGGGGTTGGGCCCCTGGAGCTGGTGTTGGGGCCCCCAGGGGTTGGGCCCCTGGAGCTGGTGTTGGGGCCCCAGGGATTAGGCCCATGGAGCTATGGTTCGGGCGCTCAGGGGTTGGGCCCCTGGAGCTGGTGTTGGGGCCCCCAGGGGTTGGGCCCCTGGAGCTGGTATTGGTGCCCCGAGGGGTTAGGCCCCTCTAGCTATGCTTAGGGCGCTCAGGGGTTGGGCCCTTGGACTGGTTTTGGGGCCCCAAGGGGCTGGGCCCCTGGAGCTGGTGTTGGGGCTGTCAGGGATTGGGCACCTGGAGCTATGGTTCGGGCTCTCAGGGGTTGGGCCCCTGTAGCTGGTGTTGGGGCCGTCAGGGTTTGGGCCCCTGGAGCTGGGGTTCGGGCCCACAGGGGTTAGGCCCCTGGAGCTATGGTTCGGGCGCTCAGGGGTTGGGCCCCTGGAGCTGGTGTTGGGGCCCCCAGGGGTTGGGAACCTGGCGCTGGTGTTGGCGCCCCAGGGGTTAGGCCCCTGGAGCTATGGTTCGAGCGCTCAGGTTTTGGGCCCTTGGAGCTGGGGTGGGTTCCCCCAGGGGTTAGGCCCCTGTAGCTATGGTTCGGGCGCTCAGGGGTTGGGCCCCTGGAGCTGGTGTTGGGGCCCCCAGGGGTTAGGCCCCTGGAGGTATTGTTCGGGCGCTCAGGGGTTGGGCCCTTGGAGCTGGTGTTGGGCCCCCAGGGATTAGGCCCCTGGAGCTATGGTTCGGGCGCTCAGAGCTTTTGACAATGGAGCTCGTGTTGGGGCCCCCAGGTGTTTGACCCCTGGAGCTGTGGTTGGAGCCCCAGGGGGATAGACCCCTGGAGCTATGGTTCGGGCGCTGAGGGGTTGGGCCCCTGGAGCTGGTGTTGAGGCCCCCAGGGGTTGGGCTCCTGGGGCTCGGGTTGGGGCCCCCAGGGGTTAGGCCCCTGTAGCTATGGTTCCGGCGCTCAGAGGTTGGGCCGTTTCAGCTGGGGTGGGGGCCCCAAGGGGTTAGGACCCTGCAGCTATGGTTCGGGCGCTCAGGGGTTGGACCCCTGGAGCTGGTGTTGGGGCCCACAGGGGTTAGGGCCCTGGTGGTATTGTTCGGGCGCTCAGGGGTTGGGCCCCTGGAGCTGGTGTTGCGGCCCCCAGGGGTTGGGCCCCTGGAGCTGCTGTTGGGGCCCCAGGGATTAGGCCCATGGAGCTATGGTTCGGGCGCTCAGGGGTTGGGCCCCTGGAGCTGGTGTTGGGGCCCCCAGGGGTTGGGCCCCTGGAGCTGGTGTTGGGGCCCCAGGGGTTAGGCCCCTGGAGCTATGGTTCGGGCGCTCAGGGGTTGGGCCCCTGGAGCTATGGTTCGGGCGCTCAGGGGTTGGGCCCCTGGAGCTGGGGTCGAGGGGTCCAGGTGTTTGGCCCCTGGACCTGGGGTTGTGGCCCCCGGGGGTTAGGCCCCTGGAGCTATGGTTCGGTCGCTCAGGGGTTGGGCCGCTGCAGCTGGTGTTGGGGCCCCAGGGATTAGGCCCCTGGAGATATGGTTCGGGCGCTTAATTGTTGGAACCCTGGAGCTGGTGTTGTGGCCCCCAGGGGCTGGGCCCCTGGAGCTGGTGTTGGGGCTCCCAGGGGTTGGGCCCCTGGAGCTGGCGTTCGGGCCCCCAGGTGTTAGGCCCCTGGAGATATGGTTCGGGCTCTCAGGGGTTGGGCCGCTGGAGCTGCTGTTGGGGTCCCGAGGGGTTAGGGCCTTGGAGCTGGTGTTGGGGCCCGAGCGATTAGGCCCCTGGAGCTATGGTTCGGGCGCTCAGGGGTTGGGCCCCTGGAGCTATGGTTCGGGCGTGCAGGGGTTGGGTCCTTGGAGCTGGGTTGGGGGCCCCCAGGGATTAGGCCCCTGGAGCTCTGGTTCGGGCGCTCAGGGGTTGGTCTCGTGGAGCTGGTGTTGGGGACCCTGACCTAAAGTCACCCCCTGCTCTCCCATCCCCCACACAGAAAGTCCCCACTCCATCACAGTAATGCCCAGAGCATTTCACGCATGGAGCAACAGTGACACTGTGTGGCCATGCAGGGTAATGCCCAGAGCATTTGCTGCATGGAGCAAGAGTGACACCGTGTGACCACATAGGGTAATGCACAGAGCATTTCCCCGCATGGAGCAACAGTGACACCATGTAGCCACACAGGGTAATATACAGAGCATTTCCCCGCATGGAGCAACAGTGACACCTTGTGGTCACGCAGGGTAATGCACAGAGCATTTCCTGCATGGGGCTATGGTTCGGGAGCTCTGGGGTTGGGCCCCTGGAGCTGGTGTTGGGGCTCCCAGGGGTTGGGCCCATGGAGCTGGTGTTGGGGCCCCAGGGGTTAGGCCCCTGGCGCTATGGTTCGGGCACTCAGGGGTAGGGCCCGTGCAGCTGGTGTTGGGGCCCCCAGGGGTTGGGCTCCTGGGGCTTTGGTTGGCGCCCCCAGGGGTTAGGCCCCTGGAGCCATGGTTCCAGCGGTCAGGGGTTGGGCAGTTGGAGCTGGGGTTTTGGGCCCCCAGGGGTTAACCCCTGCAGCTATGGTTCAGGCGCTTAGGGGTTGGACCCCTGGAGCTGGTGTAGGGGTCCACAGGGGTTAGGCCCCTGGAGGTATTGTTCGGGCGCTCAGGGGTTGGGCCCCTGGAGCTGGTGTTGGGGCCCCCAGGGGTTAGGCCCCTGGAGGGATCGTTCGGGCGCTGAGGGGTTGGGCCCCTGGAGCTGGTGTTGGGGCCCACAGGAGTTGGGCCTCTGGAGCTGGTGTTGGGGCCCCAGGTGTTAGGCCCCTGGAAGTATTGTTCGGGTGCTCAGGGGCTGGGCCACTGGAGCTGGTGTTGGCGCCCCGAGGGGTTAGGCCCCTCGAGCTATGCCTCGGGCGCTCAGGGGTTGGGCCCCTGGACTGGTTTTGGGGCCCCAAGGGTCTGGGCCCCTGGAGCTGGTGTTGGGGCTGTCAGGGGTTGGGCACCTGGAGCTATGGTTCGGGCTCTCAGGGGTTGGGCCCCTGGAGCTGGTGTGGGGCCGTCAGGGTTTGGGCCCCTGGAGCTGGGGTTGGGGCCCCCAGGGGTTGGGCCCCTGGAGCTGGTGTTGGGGCCCCCAGGGGTTGGGCTCCTGGGGCTGGGGTTGGGGCCCCCAGGGGTTAGGCCCCTGGAGCTATGGTTCCGGCGCTCAGGGGTTGGGCCGTTGGAGCTGGGGTGGGGGCCCACAGGGGTTAGGCTCCTGGAGGTATTGTTCGGGCGCTCAGGGGTTGGGCCCCTGGAGCTGGTGTTGGGGCCCCCAGGGGTTAGGCCCCTGGAGGGATCGTTCGGGCGCTCAGGGGTTGGGCCCTTGGAGCTGGTGTTGAGGCCCCCAGGGATTAGGCCCCTGGAGCTATGCTTCGGGCGCTCAGGGGTTGGGCTCCTGGAGCTCGGGTTGGGGCCCGCAGGGGTTGGGCCCCTGGAGCTGTGGTTGGGGCCCTCGGGGGTTAGGAACGTGGAGCTATGGTTCGGGCGCTCAGGGGTTGAGACAATGGAGCTGGTGTTGGGGCCCCCTGGGTTTGGGCCGTGGAGCTGGGGTTGGAGCCCCCGGGGGTTAGACCCCTAGAGCTATGGTTCGGGCGCTGAGGGGTTGGGCCCCTGGAGCTGGTGTTGGGGCCCCCAAGAGTTGGGCCTCTGGAGCTATGGTTCGGGCGCTCAGGGGTTGAACTCCTGGAGCTGGTTTTTGGGCTCGCAGGGCTTGGGCCCCTGGAGCTGTGGTTGGGGCACCCGGGGCTTAGGCCCCTGGAGCTATGGTTCGGGCGCTCAGGGGTTGGGATCCTGGAGCTGGTGTTGGGGCCCCATGGGTAGGGCCCTGGATCTGGGGTTGGAGCCCCCGGGGGTTAAACCCCTGGAGCTATGGTTCGGGTGCTGAGGGGTTGGGCCTCTGGAGCTGGTGTTTGGGCCCCCAGGGGTTAGGCCCCTGGAGCTGGTGTTGGGGCCCTAGGGGTTAGGCCCCTGGAGCTATGGTTCGGGTGCTCAGGGGTTGGGCCCCTGGAGCTGGTGTTGGGCCCCAAGGGTTAGGCCCCTGCAGCTATGGTTCGGGCGCTCAGGGGTTGGACCCCTGGAGCTGGTGAAGGGGGCCCACAGGGGTTAGGCCCCTGGAGGTATTGTTCGGGCGCTCAGGGGCTGGGCCCCTGGAGCTGGTGTTGGCGCCCCGAGGGGTTAGGCCCCTCTAGCTATGCTTCGGGCGCTCAGGGGTTGGGCCCTTGGACTGGTTTTGTTGCCCCAAGGGGCTGGGCCCCTGGAGCTGGTGTTGGGGCTGTCAGGGGTTGGGCACCTGGAGCTATGGTTCGGGCTCTCAGGGGTTGGGCCCCTGGAGCTGGTGTTGGGGCCGTCAGGGTTTGGGCCCCTGGAGCTGGGGTTGGGGCCCCCAGGGGTTAGGCCCCTGGAGCTATGGTTCAGGCGCTCAGGGGTTGGGCCCCTGGAGCTGGTGTTGGGGCCCCCAGGGGTTGGGCCCCTGGAGCTGGTGTTGGGGCCCCAGGGGTTAGGCCCCTGGAGCTATGGTTCGGGAGCTCAGGGGTTGGGCCCCTGGAGCTATGGTTTGGACGCTCAGGGGTTGGGCCCCTGGAGCTGGGGTCGAGGGGTCCAGGGGTTTGGCCCCTGGACCTGGGGTTGTGGCCCCCGGGGGTTAGCTCCCTGGAGCTATGGTTCGGTCGCTCAGGGGTTGGGCCGCTGCAGCTGGTGTTGGGGCCCCAGGGATTAGGCCCCTGGAGATATGGTTCGGGCGCTTAGGTGTTGGAACCCTGGAGCTGGTGTTGTGGCCCCCAGGGGCTGGGCCCCTGGAGCTGGTGTTGGGGCCCCCAGGGGTTGGGCCCCTGGAGCTGGCGTTCGGGCCCCCAGGTGTTAGGCCCCTGGAGATATGGTTCGGGCTCTCAGGGGTTGGGCCGCTGGAGCTGCTGTTGGGGTCCCGAGGGGTTAGGGCCTTGGAGCTGGTGTTGGGGCCCGAGCGGTTCGGCCCCTGGAGCTATGGTTCGGGCGCTCAGGGGTTGTGCCCCTGGAGGTATGGTTCGGGCGTGCAGGGGTTGGGTCCTTGGAGCTGGGGTGGGGGCCCCCAGGGATTAGGCCCCTGGAGGTCTGGTTCGGGCGCTCAGGGGTTGGGGTCGTGGAGCTGGTGTTGGGGACCCTGACCTAAAGTCACCCCCTGCTCTCCCATCCCCCACACTGAAAGTCCCCACTCCATCGCAGTAATGCCCAGAGCATTTCACGCATGGAGCAACAGTAACACTGTGTGGCCATGCAGGGTAATGCCCAGAGCATTTGCTGCATGGAGCAAGAGTGACACCGTGTGACCACATAGGGTAATGCACAGAGCATTTCCCCGCATGGAGCAACAGTGATACCATGTAGCCACACAGGGTAATACACAGAGCATTTCCCCGCATGGAGCAACAGTGACACCTTGTGGTCACGCACGGTAATGCACAGAGCATTTCCTGCATGGGGCTATGGTTCGGGAGCTCTGGGGTTGGGCCCCTGGAGCTGGTGTTGGGGCTCCCAGGGGTTGGGCCCGTGGAGCTGGTGTTGGGGCCCCAGGGGTTAGGCCCCTGGCGCTATGGTTCGGGCACTCAGGGGTAGGGCCCGTGCAGCTGGTGTTGGGGCCCCCAGGGGTTGGGCTCCTGGGGCTTTGGTTGGCGCCCCCAGGGGTTAGGCCCCTGGAGCCATGGTTCCGGCGGTCAGGGGTTGGGCCGTTGGAGCTGGGGTTTTGGGCCCCCAGGGGTTAGCCCCTGCAGCTATGGTTCAGGCGCTTAGGGGTTGGACCCCTGGAGCTGGTGTTGGGATCCGCAGGGGTTAGGCCCCTGGAGGTATTGTTCGGGCGCTCAGGGGTTGGGCCCCTGGAGCTGGTGTTGGGGCCCCCAGGGGTTAGGCCCCTGGAGGGATCGTTCGGGCGCTGAGGCGTTGGGCCCTTGGAGCTGGTGTTGAGGCCCCCAGGGATTAGGCCCCTGGAGCTATGGTTCAGGCGCTGAGGGGTTGGGCCCCTGGAGCTGGTGTTGGGGCCCCCAGGGATTGGGCCCCTGGAGCTGGTGTTGGTGCCCCAGGGGTTAGGCCCCTGGAGGTATTGTTCGGGCGCTCAGGGGCTGGGCCACTGGAGCTGCTGTTGGCGCCCCGAGGGGTTAGGCCCCTCGAGCTATGCTTCGGGCGCTCAGGGGTTGGGCCCCTGGACTGGTTTTGGGGCCCCAAGGGGCTGGGCCCCTGGAGCTGGTGTTGGGGCTGTCAGGGGTTGGGCACCTGGAGCTATGGTTCGGGCTCTCAGGGGTTGGGCCCCTGGAGCTGGTGTGGGGCCGTCAGGGTTTGGGCCCCTGGAGCTGGGGTTGGGGCCCCCAGGGGATAGGCCCCTGGAGCTATGGTTCAGGCGCTCAGGGGTTGGGCCCCTGGAGCTGGTGTTGGGGCCCCCAGGGGTTGGGCCCCTGGCGCTGGTGTTGGCGCCCTAGGGGTTAGGCCCCTGGAGCTATGGTTCGAGCGCTCAGGTTTTGGGCCCTTAGAGCTGGGGTGGGTTCCCCCAGGGGTTTGGCCCCTGTAGCTATGGTTCGAGCGCTCAGGGGTTGGGCCCCTGGAGCTGGTGTTGGGGCCCCAGGGGATAGGCTCCTGGAGGTATTGTTCGAGCGCTCAGGGGTTGGGCCCCTGGAGCTGGTGTTGGGGCCCCCAAGGGTTAGGCCCCTGGAGGTATTGTTCGGACGCTCAGGCGTTGGGCCCTTGGAGCTGGTGTTGGGCCCCCAGGGATTAGGCCCCTGGAGCTATGGTTCGGGCGCTCAGGGCTTTTGACAATGGAGGTCGTGTTGGGGCCCCCAGGTGTTGGGCCCCTGGAGCTGGGGTTGGGGCCCCAGGGGGATAGACCCCTGGAGCTATGGTTCGGGCGCTGAGGGGTTGGGCCCCTGGGGCTGGTGTTGGGGCCCCCAGGGGATGGGCCCCTGGAGCTGGTGTTGGGGCCCCAGGGGTTAGGCCCCTGGAGCTATGGTTCGGGCGCTCAGGGGTTGGGCCCCTGGAGCTGGTGTTGGGGCCCCCAGGGGTTGGGCTCCTGGGGCTGGGGTTGGGGCCCCCAGGGTTTAGGCCCCTGTAGCTATGATTCCGGGGCTCAGGGGTTGGGCCGTTGGAACTGGGGTTTGGGCCCCCAGGGGTTAGGCCCCTGCAGCTATGGTTTGGGCGCTCAGGAGTTGGACCCATGGAGCTGGTGTTGGGGCCCACAGGGGTTAGGGCCCTGGTGGTATTGTTCGGGCGCTCAGGGGTTGGGCCCCTGGAGCTGGTGTTGCGGCCCCCAGGGGTAGGGCCCCTGGAGCTGGTGTTGGGGCCCCAGGGATTAGGCCCATGGAGCTATGGATCGGGCGCTCAGGGGTTGGGCCCCTGGAGCTGGTGTTGGGGCCCCCAGGGGTTGGGCCCCTGGAGCTGGGGTTGGGGCCCCAGGGGTTGGGCCCCTAGAGCTATGGTTCGGGCGCTCAGGGGTTGGGCCCCTGGAGCTGGTGTTGGGGTCCCCAGGGGTTGGGCCCCTGCAGCTGGTGTTGGGGCCCCAGGGATTAGGCCCCTGGAGCTATGGTTCAGGGGCTCAGGGGTTGGGCCCTGGAGCGATGGTTCGGGTGCTCAGGGGTTGGGCCCCTGGAGCTTGTGTTGGGGCCCCCAGAGGTTGGGCTCCTGGGGCTGGGGTTGGGGCCCCCAGGGGCTAGGCCCCTGGAGCTATGGTTCCGGCGCTCAGGGGTTGGGCTGTTGGAGCTGGGGTGGGGGCCCCCAGGGGTTAGGCCCCTGCAGCTATGGTTCGGGCGCTCAGGAGTTGGACCCATGGAGCTGGTGTTGGGGCCCACAGGGGTTAGGGCCCTGGTGGTATTGTTCGGGCGCTCAGGGGTTGGGCCCCTGGAGCTGGTGTTGCGGCCCCCAGGGGTTGGGCCCCTGGAGCTGGTGTTGGGGCCCCAGGGATTAGGCCCATGGAGCTATGGATCGGGCGCTCAGGGGTTGGGCCCCTGGAGCTGGTGTTGGGGCCCCCAGGGGTTGGGCCCCTGGAGCTGGGGTTGGGGCCCCAGGGGTTGGGCCCCTAGAGCTATGGTTCGGGCGCTCAGGGGTTGGGCCCCTGGAGCTGGTGTTGGGGTCCCCAGGGGTTGGGCCCCTGCAGCTGGTGTTGGGGCCCCAGGGATTAGGCCCCTGGAGCTATGGTTCAGGGGCTCAGGGGTTGGGCCCTGGAGCGATGGTTCGGGTGCTCAGGGGTTGGGCCCCTGGAGCTTGTGTTGGGGCCCCCAGAGGTTGGGCTCCTGGGGCTGGGGTTGGGGCCCCCAGGGGCTAGGCCCCTGGAGCTATGGTTCCGGCGCTCAGGGGTTGGGCTGTTGGAGCTGGGGTGGGGGCCCCCAGGGGTTAGGCTCCTGGAGATATGGTTCGGGCGCTCAGGTGTTGGAACCCTGGAGCCGGTGTTTGGGCCCCCAGGGGCTGGGCCCCTGGAGCTGGTGTTGGGGCCCACAGGGGTTGGGCCCCTGGAGCTGGCGTTCGGACCCCCAGGTGTTAGGCCCCTGGAGATATGGTTCGGGCTCTCAGGGGTTGGGCCCCTGGAGCTGCTGTTGGGGTCCCGAGGGGTTAGGGCCTTGGAGCTGGTTTTGGGGCCCAAGGGGTAGGCCTCTGGAGCTATGGTTCGGGCGCTCAGGGGTTGGGCCCCTGGAGCTATGGTTCGGGCCCGCAGGGGTTGGGTCCTTGGAGCTGGGGTGGGGGCCCCCAGGGATTAGGCCCCTGGAGCTCTTGTTCGGGCGCTCAGGGGTTGGGCCCCTGGAGCTGGTGTTGGGGCTCCCAGGGGTTGGGCCCGTGGAGCTGGTGTTGGGGCCCCAGGGGTTAGGCCCCTGGCGCTATGGTTCGGGCACTCAGGGGTAGGGCCCGTGCAGCTGGTGTTGGGGCCCCCAGGGGTTAGGCCCCCGGAGGGATCGTTCGGGCGCTCAGGGGTTGGGCCCTTGGAGCTGGTGTTGAGGCCCCCAGGGATTAGGCCCCTGGAAGTATGGTTCGGGCGCTCAGGGTTTGGGCCCCTGGAGCTTGGGTCGAGGGCTCCAGCGGTTTGGCCCCTGGACATGGGGTTGTGGCCCCCGGGGGTTAGGCCCCTGGAGCTATGGTTCGGGCGCTGAGGGGTTGGGCCCCTGGAGCTGGTGTTGGGGCCCCCAGGGGTTGGGCTCCTGGGGCTGGGGTTGGGGCCCCCAGGGGTTAGGCCCCTGGAGCTATGGTTCCGGCGCTCAGGGGTTGGGCCGTTGGAGCTGGGGTGGGGGCCCACAGGGGTTAGGCTCCTGGAGGTATTGTTCGGGCGCTCCGGGGTTGGGCCCCTGGAGCTGGTGTTGGGGCCCCCAGGGTTTAGGCCCCTGGAGGGATCGTTCGGGCGCTCAGGGGTTGGGCCCTTGGAGCTGGTGTTGAGGCCCCCAGGGATTAGGCCCCTGGAGCTATGCTTCGGGCGCTCAGGGGTTGGGCTCCTGGAGCTCGGGTTGGGGCCCGCAGGGGTTGGGCCCCTGGAGCTGTGGTTGGGGCCCTCGGGGGTTAGGAACGTGGAGCTATGGTTCGGGCGCTCAGGGGTTGAGACAATGGAGCTGGTGTTGGGGCCCCCTGGGTTTGGGCCGTGGAGCTGGGGTTGGAGCCCCCGGGGGTTAGACCCCTAGAGCTATGGTTCGGGCGCTGAGGGGTTGGGCCCCTGGAGCTGGTGTTGGGGCCCCCAAGAGTTGGGCCTCTGGAGCTATGGTTCGGGCGCTCAGGGGTTGAACTCCTGGAGCTGGTTTTTGGGCTCGCAGGGCTTGGGCCCCTGGAGCTGTGGTTGGGGCACCCGGGGCTTAGGCCCCTGGAGCTATGGTTCGGGCGCTCAGGGGTTGGGATCCTGGAGCTGGTGTTGGGGCCCCATGGGTAGGGCCCTGGATCTGGGGTTGGAGCCCCCGGGGGTTAAACCCCTGGAGCTATGGTTCGGGTGCTGAGGGGTTGGGCCTCTGGAGCTGGTGTTTGGGCCCCCAGGGGTTAGGCCCCTGGAGCTGGTGTTGGGGCCCCAGGGGTTAGGCCCCTGGAGCTATGGTTCGGGTGCTCAGGGGTTGGGCCCCTGGAGCTGGTGTTGGGCCCCAAGGGTTAGGCCCCTGCAGCTATGGTTCGGGCGCTCAGGGGTTGGACCCCTGGAGCTGGTGAAGGGGGCCCACAGGGGTTAGGCCCCTGGAGGTATTGTTCGGGCGCTCAGGGGCTGGGCCCCTGGAGCTGGTGTTGGCGCCCCGAGGGGTTAGGCCCCTCTAGCTATGCTTCGGGCGCTCAGGGGTTGGGCCCTTGGACTGGTTTTGTTGCCCCAAGGGGCTGGGCCCCTGGAGCTGGTGTTGGGGCTGTCAGGGGTTGGGCACCTGGAGCTATGGTTCGGGCTCTCAGGGGTTGGGCCCCTGGAGCTGGTGTTGGGGCCGTCAGGGTTTGGGCCCCTGGAGCTGGGGTTGGGGCCCCCAGGGGCTAGGCCCCTGGAGCTATGGTTCAGGCGCTCAGGGGTTGGGCCCCTGGAGCTGGTGTTGGGGCCCCCAGGGGTTGGGCCCCTGGAGCTGGTGTTGGGGCCCCAGGGGTTAGGCCCCTGGAGCTATGGTTCGGGCGCTCAGGGGTTGGGCCCCTGGAGCTATGGTTTGGGCGCTCAGGGGTTGGGCCCCTGGAGCTGGGGTCGAGGGGTCCAGGGGTTTGGCCCCTGGACCTGGGGTTGTGGCCCCCGGGGGTTAGCTCCCTGGAGCTATGGTTCGGTCGCTCAGGGGTTGGGCCGCTGCAGCTGGTGTTGAGGCCCCAGGGATTAGGCCCCTGGAGATATGGTTCGGGCGCTTAGGTGTTGGAACCCTGGAGCTGGTGTTGTGGCCCCCAGGGGCTGGGCCCCTGGAGCTGGTGTTGGGGCCCCCAGGGGTTGGGCCCCTGGAGCTGGCGTTCGGGCCCCCAGGTGTTAGGCCCCTGGAGATATGGTTCGGGCTCTCAGGGGTTGGGCCGCTGGAGCTGCTGTTGGGGTCCCGAGGGGTTAGGGCCTTGGAGCTGGTGTTGGGGCCCGAGCGGTTAGGCCCCTGGAGCTATGGTTCGGGCGCTCAGGGGTTGTGCCCCTGGAGGTATGGTTCGGGCGTGCAGGGGTTGGGTCCTTGGAGCTGGGGTGGGGGCCCCCAGGGATTAGGCCCCTGGAGGTCTGGTTCGGGCGCTCAGGGGTTGGGGTCGTGGAGCTGGTGTTGGGGACCCTGACCTAAAGTCACCCCCTGCTCTCCCATCCCCCACACTGAAAGTCCCCACTCCATCGCAGTAATGCCCAGAGCATTTCACGCATGGAGCAACAGTAACACTGTGTGGCCATGCAGGGTAATGCCCAGAGCATTTGCTGCATGGAGCAAGAGTGACACCGTGTGACCACATAGGGTAATGCACAGAGCATTTCCCCGCATGGAGCAACAGTGATACCATGTAGCCACACAGGGTAATACACAGAGCATTTCCCCGCATGGAGCAACAGTGACACCTTGTGGTCACGCACGGTAATGCACAGAGCATTTCCTGCATGGGGCTATGGTTCGGGAGCTCTGGGGTTGGGCCCCTGGAGCTGGTGTTGGGGCTCCTAGGGGTTGGGCCCGTGGAGCTGGTGTTGGGGCCCCAGGGGTTAGGCCCCTGGCGCTATGGTTCGGGCACTCAGGGGTAGGGCCCGTGCAGCTGGTGTTGGGGCCCCCAGGGGTTGGGCTCCTGGGGCTTTGGTTGGCGCCCCCAGGGGTTAGGCCCCTGGAGCCATGGTTCCGGCGGTCAGGGGTTGGGCCGTTGGAGCTGGGGTTTTGGGCCCCCAGGGGTTAGCCCCTGCAGCTATGGTTCAGGCGCTTAGGGGTTGGACCCCTGGAGCTGGTGTTGGGATCCGCAGGGGTTAGGCCCCTGGAGGTATTGTTCGGGCGCTCAGGGGTTGGGCCCCTGGAGCTGGTGTTGGGGCCCCCAGGGGTTAGGCCCCTGGAGGGATCGTTCGGGCGCTGAGGCGTTGGGCCCTTGGAGCTGGTGTTGAGGCCCCCAGGGATTAGGCCCCTTGAGCTATGGTTCAGGCGCTGAGGGGTTGGGCCCCTGGAGCTGGTGTTGGGGCCCCCAGGGATTGGGCCCCTGGAGCTGGTGTTGGTGCCCCAGGGGTTAGGCCCCTGGAGGTATTGTTCGGGCGCTCAGGGGCTGGGCCACTGGAGCTGGTGTTGGCGCCCCGAGGGGTTAGGCCCCTCGAGCTATGCTTCGGGCGCTCAGGGGTTGGGCCCCTGGACTGGTATTGGGGCCCCAAGGGGCTGGGCCCCTGGAGCTGGTGTTGGGGCTGTCAGGGGTTGGGCACCTGGAGCTATGGTTCGGGCTCTCAGGGGTTGGGCCCCTGGAGCTGGTGTGGGGCCGTCAGGGTTTGGGCCCCTGGAGCTGGGGTTGGGGCCCCCAGGGGATAGGCCCCTGGAGCTATGGTTCAGGCGCTCAGGGGTTGGGCCCCTGGAGCTGGTGTTGGGGCCCCCAGGGGTTGGGCCCCTGGCGCTGGTGTTGGCGCCCTAGGGGTTAGGCCCCTGGAGCTATGGTTCGAGCGCTCAGGTTTTGGGCCCTTAGAGCTGGGGTGGGTTCCCCCAGGGGTTTGGCCCCTGTAGCTATGGTTCGAGCGCTCAGGGGTTGGGCCCCTGGAGCTGGTGTTGGGGCCCCAGGGGATAGGCTCCTGGAGGTATTGTTCGAGCGCTCAGGGGTTGGGCCCCTGGAGCTGGTGTTGGGGCCCCCAAGGGTTAGGCCCCTGGAGGTATTGTTCGGACGCTCAGGCGTTGGGCCCTTGGAGCTGGTGTTGGGCCCCCAGGGATTAGGCCCCTGGAGCTATGGTTCGGGCGCTCAGGGCTTCTGACAATGGAGGTCGTGTTGGGGCCCCCAGGTGTTGGGCCCCTGGAGCTGGGGTTGGGGCCCCAGGGGGATAGACCCCTGGAGCTATGGTTCGGGCGCTGAGGGGTTGGGCCCCTGGGGCTGGTGTTGGGGCCCCCAGGGGATGGGCCCCTGGAGCTGGTGTTGGGGCCCCAGGGGTTAGGCCCCTGGAGCTATGGTTCGGGCGCTCAGGGGTTGGGCCCCTGGAGCTGGTGTTGGGGCCCCCAGGGGTTGGGCTCCTGGGGCTGGGGTTGGGTCCCCCAGGGTTTAGGCCCCTGTAGCTATGATTCCGGGGCTCAGGGGTTGGGCCGTTGGAACTGGGGTTTGGGCCCCCAGGGGTTAGGCCCCTGCAGCTATGGTTCGG
>NW_026114840.1:78685-145058 GCF_025201925.1 Gopherus flavomarginatus | reverse complement strand
GTTGGGCCCCTGGAGCTGGTATGGGGCCGTCAGGGGTTGGGCCCCTGGAGCTGGTTTTTGGGGACCCATGGATTAATCCCCTGCAGATATGGTTCGAGGCAGCGTAGGTGTTGGAACCCTGGAAGCTGGTCTTGGGGCCACAGGGGATAGGCCCTCTGGAGGTATGTTCGGGCGCTCAGGGGTTGGGGCCCCTGGAGCTGGTGTTGGGGCCCCCAGGGTAAGGCCCCTGGAGGGATCGTTCGGGCGCTCAAAGGTTCTGGCTTTGGAGCTGGTTTTGAGGCCCCCAGGGATTAGGCCTCTGGTGCTATGGTTCGGGCGCTCAGGGGTTGGGCTCCTCGATCTCGTGTTGGGGGCCCCAGGGTTGGGCCCCTGGAGCTATGGTTCGCGCGCTCAGGGGTTGGGCCCCTGGAGCTGTGTTGTTGGGGCCCCAGGGGCTGGGCTCCTGGGGGCTGGGGTTGGGGCCCCAGGGGTTAGGCCGTAGAGCTATTATTCCGCGCTCAGGGGTTGGGCGTTGGAGCTGGGGTGGGGGCCCCCAGGGGTTAGGCCCTGCGCTATGGTTCGGGCGCTCAGGGGTGGAACCCTGGAGTGGTGTTGGTGCCCCCGGGGTTAGGCCCCTCGAGCTATGGTTCCGGAGCTGAGTGGTTGGGACCCTAGATTGGTGTTGGGACCCCAGGGTTGGGCCCCTGGAGCTGGTGTTGGGGACCCAGGATTTGGCCCTGGAGCTGGTGTTGGGGGTCCCCAGGGTTGGGCTCCTTGTGTGGGGTTGAGGCCACCAGGGGTTAGGGTCCCTGGAGCTATGGTTCCGGAGGTCAGGGGTGGACCCCTGGAGCTGGTGTTGGGGCCCACGTGGTTAGGCCCCTGGAGGTATTGTTCGGGCGCTCAGGGGTTGGGCCCCTGGAGCTGGTGTTGGGACCCCAGGGATTAGGCCCATGGAGCTATGGTTCGGGCGCTGAGGGATTGGGGCCTGGGAGCTGGTGTTGGGCCCCCAGGGGTTGGGCCCTGGAGCTTATGGTAGGGGCGCTCTGGGGTTGGGCCCCTGGAGCTGGTGCTGGGGGTCCGAGGGGTTGGGCCCCTGGAGCTGTTCAGTTGGGCCCTCGGGGGTTCAGGCCCCTGGAGCTATGGTGATTCGGGGGGGGGGGGCTTTTTTTCGGGCTCTCAGGGTTGGGACAATGGAGCTGGTTGGGGCCCCTAGGGGTTGGGCCCTTGGAGCTGGTGTGGGGCCCCAGGGGTTAGGCCCCTGGAGCTATGGTTGGGTGCTCACTGGTTGGGGCCCTGGAGCTGGGTTGGGGCCCCTACGGTTGGGCCCCTGGAGCTGGGGGTTGGAGGCCCCGGGGTTAGACGCCTGGCAGCTATGGTTTGGGTGCTCAGGGGTTTGGGCCCCTGGAGCTGGTGTTGGTGCCCCCTGCGGTTGGGCCCCTGGAGCTGGGGTTGGAGCCCCAGAGGTTGGGCTCCTGGGTGGGGTTGGGGCCACCAGCGGTTAGGCCCTGGAACTATGGTTCCGGCGCTCTGAGGGGTTGGGGCGTTGGAGCTGTGGTGGGGGCCCCCCAGGGGTTAGGCCCCTACAGCTATGGTTCGGGCTCTCCGGGTTGGACCCGGGAGCTGGTGTTGGGGCTCACAGGGGTTAGGCCCCTGGAGTATTGTTTGGCGCTCAGGGGTTGCTCCCCTGGAGCTGGTGTTGGGGCCCCGAGGGGTTTAGGCCTTCGAGCTATCATCGGGCGCTCAGGGGTTGGGCCCCTGGACTGGTGTTGGGGCCACCAGGGGCTGGGCCCTGGAAGTTGGTGTGGGGCCCAGGTGTTAGGTCCATGGAGCTATGGTTCTGGCGCTCAGGGGTTGGGCCCCTGGAGCTGGTGATGGGGCTGTCAGGGGTTGGGCACCTGGAGCTCGGGTTGGGGCCCCCAGGGTTAGGCCCTGTAGCTATGGTTCGAGCGCTCAGGGGGTTGGGCAACTGGAGCTTGTGTTTTTGGCCCCCAGGGGTTAGGCTCTTGGAGGTATTGTCGAGCGCTCATGGGTTGGGCCCCTGGAGCTGGTGTTTGGGCCCTCAGGGGTTAGGCCCCTGGAGGTATTGTTCGGGCGTGCTCAGGGGTTGGGCCCTTGGAGCTGGTGTTGGGCCCCCAGGGATTAGGCTCCTGGAGCTATGGTTCGGACGCTCAGGGGTGGGACCCTGGATCTGGTGTTGTGGTCCCCAGGGGTTGGGCCCCTGTAGCTGGTGTTGGGGCTCCAGGGATTAGGCCCCTGGAGCTATGGTTTCGGGCGCTGAAGGTTGGGCCCCTGGAGCTGGTGTTGGGGCCCCCAGGGGTTGGGCCCTGGAGCCTGGAGCTATGTTAGGTGCTCTTGGGTGGGGCCCTGGAGGGTGGTGGGGCAACGAGGGGGTGGGCCCCTGGAGCTGTGTTTGGGGCCCCCGGGTGGTTAGGCCCCGGAGCTATGTGTTTGGGCGCTCAGGGTGGGACAATGGAGCTGGTGTTGGGGCCCCCAGGGTTGGGCCCCTGGAGTTGGGGTTGGAGCCACCGGGGGTTAGACGCCTGGAGCTATGGTTCGGGCGCTGAGGGGTTGGGGCCCTGAGCTGTGTTGTGGGGCCCCCAGGGGTTTGGCCCTGGAGCTGGGGTTGGATCCCCCGGGGGTTAGACGCCTGGAGCTATGGTTCGGCCACTAAGGGGTTGGGCCCAGTTGCTGTGTTGGAGGGGCCCCCAGGGGTGGGCCCTTGGAGCTGGTTTTGGGGCCCCTGGATTAATCCCCTGACGCTATGGTTCGGGCGCTCAGGGGTTGGAACCTTGGAGCTGGTCTTGGGGCCCCAGGGGATAGGCCCCTGGAGATATTGTTCGGGCACTCAGGGGTTGGGCCCCTGGAGCTGGTGTTTGGGCCCCCAGGGGTAAGGCCCTGGAGTGATCGTTCGGGGCTCAGGGGTTGGGCCCTTGGAGCTGGTTTGAGGCCCCCAGGATTAGGCCCCTGGAGCTATGGTTCGGTCGCTCAGGGGTTGGGCTCCTCGAGCTCGTGTTGTTGCCTGCAGGGGTTGGGCCCCTGGAGCTGTGGTTTTGTTGCCTCCGGGGGTTAGGCCGTGGAGCTATGGTTCGGGCGCTCAGGGGTTGGACAATGGAGCTGTTGTTGGGGCCCCCAGGGGTTGGGCCGTGGAGCTGGGTTGGAGCCCCCGGGGGTTAGACCCCTGGAGCTATGGTTCGGGCGCTGAGGGGTTGGGCTCCTGGAGCTGGTGTTGGGGCCCCAGGGGTTGGGCCGTTGGAGCTGGGGTGGGGGCCCCCAGGGGTTTGGCCCCTGCAGCTATGGTTCGGGCGCTCAGGGGTTGGACCCTGTAGCTGGTGTGTGGGGCCCCCGGGGTTAGCCCTCGAGCTATGGTTCCGGCGCTGAGGGGTTGGGCCCTTGGAGCTGGTGTGGGGCCCCCAGGGGTTGGGCCCCTGGGCTGGTGTTGGGGACCCCAGGGGTTGGTCCCTGGAGCTGGTGTTGGGGCCCCCAGGGGTTGGACTCCTGGTGTGGATTGGGGCCCCCATGTTAGGCCTCTGGAGCTATGGTTAGGGCGGTCAGGGGTTGGACCCCTGGAGCTGGTGTTGGGGCCCAGGGGTTCCCCCCTGGAGCTATGCTTGGGCGCTCAGGGGTTGGGCCTTCTGGAGCTGGTGTTGGGGCCCCCAAGAGTGGGCCCCTGGAGCTGGTGTTGGGGCCCCAGGGGGTTAGGCCCCTGGAGCTATGGTTGGGCGCTCAGGGGTTGGGCCCCTGGAGCTGGTATGTGGGGCCGTCAGGGGTTGGGCCCCTGGAGCTGGAGTTGGGGCCCCCAGGGGTTAGACCCCTACAGCTATGGTTCGGGCGCTCAGGGGGTTGGACCCTGGAGCTGGTGTTGGGGCCCCCAGGGGTTAGGCCCCTGGAGGTATTGTTCGGGCGCTCCGGGGTTGGGCCCCTGGAGCTGGTGTTGGGGCCCGAGGGGTTAGGCCCCTCGAGCTTGCTTCGGGTGCTCAGGGGTTGGGCCCTGAACTGGTGTTGGGCCCCCAGGGGCTGGGCCCCTAGAGCTGGTGTTGGGCCCCAGGGGTTAGGCCCCTGGAGCTATGGTGCGGGCGCTCAGGGGTTGGGCCCTGGAGCTGGTTTGGGGCCGTCAGGGTTTGGGCCCCTGGAGCTATGGTTCGGGTCGCTGAGGGGTTGGGCCCCTGGAGCTGATGTGGGTTTCCCAGGGTAGGCCCCTGTAGCTATGGTTGGGCGCTCAGGGGTTGGCCCTGGAGTGGTATGGGGCCGTCAGGGGTTGGGCCCCTGGAGCTGGGGTTGGGGCCCCCGGGGTTAGGCCCCTGGAGCTATGGTTTCGGGCGCTCAGGGGTGGCCCCTGAGCTGGTATTGGGGCCGTCAGGGGTTGGGCCCCTGGAGCTGGTGTGTTCGGCCCCCAGGGGTTAGGCTCCTGGAGGTATTGTTCGAGCGCTCAGGGGTTGGGCCCTGAGCTGGTGTGGGGCCCCCAGGGGTTAGGCCCCTGGAGGGATTGTTCGGGCGCTCAGGGGTTGGGCCCTGGAGCTGGTGTTGGGCCCCAGGATTAGGCCTGGAGCTATGGTTTCGGGCTCTCAGGGGTTGGGACCCTGGAATCTGTGTGGGGTCCCAGGGTTGGGCCCCTGGAGTTCGTTGTGGGGCCCCAGGGTTAGGCCCATGGAGCTATGGTTCGAGCGCTGAGGGGTTGGGCCCCTGAGCTGGTGTTGGGGCCCCCAGGGGTTGGGCCCCTGGAGCTGGTGTTGATACCAGGGGTTAGGCCCCTGGAGCTATGGTTCGGGCGCTCAGGGGTAGGGCCCCTGGAGCTCTGGGTTGGGGCCCCCAGGGGTTGGGCTCCTGGCTTCTGGTGTTGGGGCCCCCAGGGGTTAGGCCCCTGGAGCTATTGATCCGGCGCTCAGGGATTGGGCCGTTGGAGCTGGGGTGGGGGCCCCCAGGGGTTAGGCCCCTGCAGCTATGGTTCGGGCTCTCAGGGTTTGGACCCCTGGAGCTGGTGTTGGGGCCCCCGGGGGTTAGGCCCCTGGAGCATGGTTCGGGCGCTGAGGGGTTGGGCCCTGGAGCTGGTGTTGGGGCCCCCAGGGGTTAGGCCGCTGGAGCTATGGTTCCTGCGCGGTCAGGGGTTCGACCCCTGGAGCTGGTTGTGGGGCCCACAGGGGTTGGGCCCCTGGAAGTATTGTTCTGGCGCTCAGGGGTTGGGCCCCTGGAGCTGGTGTTGGGCCCCGAGGGGTTAGCCCCTCGAGCTATCCTTCGTTGCGCTCAGGGGTTGGGCCGCTGGACTGGTGTTGGGGCCCCCAGGGGTTGGGCCCCTGGAGCTGGTGTTGGGGCCCCAGGGGTTAGGCCCTGGAGCTATGGTTCGGGCGCTCAGGGTGGGCCCCTAGAGCTGGTGTAGGGGCTGTCAGGGGTGGGCCCCTGGAACTAGGTTCGGGCTTCAGGGGTTGGGCCCCTGGAGCTGGTATTTGGGCGTCAGGGGTTGGGCCCTGGAGCTGGTTTTGGGGCCCCCATGGATTAATCCCTGGAGCTATGGTGTCGGGCGCTCAGGGGTTGGAACCCTGGAGCTGGTCTTGGGGCCCACAGGGGATAGGCCCCTGGAGGTATTGTTCGGGCGCTCCAGGGGTTGGGCCCCTGGAGCTGGTTTTGAGGCCCCCAGGGATTAAGGCCTCTGGTGCTTGGTTCGGGCGCTCAGGTGGGCTCTCTCGATCTCGTGTGGGGCCCCCAGGGGTTGGGCCCCTGGAGCTGGGTTGAGGCCCCAGGGGTTAGGCCCCTGGAGCTATGGTTCGGGCGTCAGGGGTTGTGCCCCTGGAGCTGGTGTTGGGCCCCAGGGTCTGGGCTCCTGGGGCTGGGGTTGGGGCCCCAGGGGTTAGGCCCCTAGGTAGAGCTAGGTATTCCGGCGCTCAGGGGTTGGGCCGTTGGAGCTGGGTGGGGGCCCAGGGTTAGGCCCTCCAGCTATGGTCGGGCGCTCAGGGGTTGGACCCTGGAGCTGGTGTTGGTGCCCCCGGGGGTTAGCCCTCGAGCTATGGTTCCGGCGCTGAGGGGTTGGGCCCCGGGATCTGGTGTTGGACCCCAGGGGTTGGGCCCCTGGAGCTGGGTTGGGGACCCAGTGATTGGGCCCCTGGAGCTGGTGTGGGGTCCCCAGGGGTTGGGCTCTGGTGTGGGTTGAGGCCACAGGGGTTAGGTCCCTGGAGCTATGGTTCCGGAGGTAGGGGTTGGCCCCTGGAGCTGGTGTTGGGTCCCACAGTGGTTAGGCCCCTGGAGGTATGTTCGGGCGCTCGGGGTTGGGCCCCTGGAGCTGGTGTTGGGACCCCAGGGATTAGGCCCCTGGAGCTATGGTTCGGGCGCTGGGAGGGGTTGGGGCCCTGGAGCTGGTGTTGGGGCCCTCCGGGGTTAGGCCCCTGGAGCTATGGTTCGTGCGCTCTGGGGTTGGGCCCCTGGAGCTGGTGCTGGGGCCCCAAGGGGTTGGGCCTCTGGAGCTGGTGAGGGGCCCCCGGGGGCTAGGCCCCTGGAGCTATGGTTCGGGCGCTCAGGGGTGGGACCCCTGGAGTTGGTGTTGGGGCCCCGAGGGGTTGGGCCCCTGGAGCTGGTGTTGGGGCCCCCGGAGGTTGGGCCCCTGGAGCTATGGTTGGGTGCTACGGTTGGGGCCCTGGAGCTGGTGTTGGGGCCCCTACGGTTGGGCCCCTGGAGCTGGGGTTGAGCCCCCGGGTTTTGACGCCTGGAGCTATGGTTTGGGTGCTCAGGGTTGGGCCCCTGGAGCTGGGTTGGTGCCCCCTGCGGTTGGGCCCCTGGAGCTGGGGTTGGAGCCCCCAGAGGTTGGGCTCCTGGGGTGGGGTTGGGGCCACAGCGGTTAGGCCTGGAACTATGGTTCGGCGTTGAGGGGTTGGGGCCTGGAGCTGTGGTGGGGGCCCCCAGGGGTTAGGCCCCTACAGCTATGGTTCGGCGCTCACGGGTTGGACCCCTGGAGCTGGTGTTGGGGCTCACAGGGTTAGGCCCCTGGAGGTATTGTTTGGGCGCCTCAGGGGTTGGGCCCCCCTGGAGCTGGTGTTGGGGCCCCGAGGGTTAGGCCCTCGGAGCTATGCATCGGGCGCTCAGGTTGGGCCCCTGGACGGTGTTGGGGCCACCATGGGCTGCGGTGGGCGCCCCTGGGAGTTGGTGTTGGGGCCCCAGGTGTTAGGTACCTGGAGCTATGGTCGGGCGCTCAGGGGTTGGGCCCCTGGAGCTGTGTTGGGGCTGTCAGGGGTTGGACACCTGGAGCTCGGGTTGGGGCCCCAGGGGTTAGGGCCCCTGTAGCATGTTTCGAGCGCTCAGGGGTTGGGGCAACTGGAGCTTGGTTTGGCCCCCAGGGGTTAGGCTCTTGGAGTATTGTTCGAGCGTCAGGGGTGGGCCCCTGGAGCTGGTGTTGGGCCCTCAGGGGTTAGGCCCCTGGAGGTATTGTTCGGGCGCTCAGGGGTTGGGCCCTGGAGCTGGTGTTGGCTGGGCCCCAGGGATTAGGCCCCTGGAGCTATGGTTCGGACGCTCAGGGGGTTGGGACCCTGGATCTGTGTTGTGGTCCCCAGGGGTTGGGCCCCTGTAGCTGGTGTTGGGGCTCCAGGGATTAGGCCCCTGGAGCTATGGTTCGGGCGCTGAAGGGTTGGGCCCCTGGAGCTGGTGTTGGGGCCCCCAGGGGTTGGGCCCTGGAGCTATGGTTAGGGTGCTCTTGGGTGGGGCCCCTGGAGCTGGTGTTGGGGCAACGAGGGGTTGGGCCCCTGGAGCTGTGTTTGGGGCCCCCGGGGGTTAGGCCCCTGGAGCTATGGTTTGGGCGCTCAGGGGTTGGGACAATGGAGCTGGTGTTGGGGCCCCCAGGGGTTGGGCCCCTGGAGCTGGGGTTGGAGCCCCCGGGGGTTAGGCGCCTGGAGCTATGGTTCGGGCGCTGAGGGGTTGGGCCCCTGGAGCTGGTGTTGGGGCCCCCAGGTTTTTGGCCCCTGGAGCTGGGGTTGGATCCCCCGGGGGTTAGACGCCTGGAGCTATGGTTCGGCCACTAAGGGGTTGGGCCCATGTTGCTGGTGTTGGAGCCCCCAGGGGTTGGGCCCTTGGAGCTGGTTTTGGGGCCCCATGGATTAATCCCCTGCAGCTATGGTTCGGGCGCTCAGGGGTTGGAACCCTGGAGCTGGTGTTGGGGCCCACAGGGGATAGGCCCCTGGAGATATTGTTCGGGCGCTCAGGGGTTGGGCCCCTGGAGCTGGTGTTTGGGCCCCCAGGGGTAAGGCCCCTGGAGGGATCGTTCGGGCGCTCAGGGGTTGGGCCCTTGGAGCTGGTTTTGAAGGCCCCCAGGGATTAGGCCCCTGGAGCTATGGTTCGGTCCGCTCAGGGGTTGGGCTCCTCGAGCTCGTGTTGTTGCCTGCAGGGGTTGGGTCCCTGGAGCTATGGTTGTTGCCTCCGGGGGGTTAGGCCCGTGGAGCTATGGTTCGGGCGCTCAGGGGTTGGGACCATGGAGCTGTTGTTGGGGCCCCCAGGGGTTGGGCCGTGGAGCTGGGTTTTAGGCCCCCGGGGGTTAGACCCCTGGAGCTATGGTTCGGAGCGCTGAGGGGTTGGGCTCCTGGAGCTGGTGTTGGGCCCCCAGGGGTTGGGCCCCTGGAGCTGGTGTTGGGGCCCCAGGGGTTAGGCCCCTGGAGCTATGGTTCGGGCGCTGAGGGGTTGGGCCCCTGGAGCTGGTGTTGGGGCCCCCAGGGATTGGGCCGTTGGAGCTGGTGTTGGGGCCCCCAGGGGTTAGGCCCCTGCAGCTATGGTTCGGGCGCTCAGGGGTTGGACCCCTGGAGCTGGTGTTGGGGCCCCCGGGGGTTAGGCCCCTCGAGCTATGGTTCCGGCGCTGAGGGGTTGGGCCCCTGGAGCTGGTGTTGGGGCCCCCAGGGGTTGGGCCCCTGGAGCTGGTGTTGGGGACCCAGGGGTTAGGCCCCTGGAGCTGGTGTTTGGGGCCGCCAGGGGTTGGGCTCCTGGTGTGGGGTTGGGGCCCCCATTGGTTAGGCTCCTGGAGCTATGGTTCCGGCGGTCAGGGGGTTGGACCCCTGGAGCTGGTGTTGGGGCCCACATGGGTTTTGCACCTGGAGCTATGGTTTGGGCGCTCAGGGGTTGGGCCCCTGGAAACTGGGTGCAGGGGCTGTCAGGGGTTGGGCCCCTGGAGCTATGGTTCGGGCTCTCAGGGATTGGGCCCCTGGACCTGGTATTGGGGCCGTCAGGGGTTGGGCCCCTGGAGCTGGAGTTGGGGCCCCCAGGGGTTAGGCCCCTACAGCTATGGTTCGGGGGCTCAGGGGTTGCACCCCTGGAGCTGGTGTTGGGGCCCACAGGGGTTAGGCCCCTGGAGGTATTGTTCGGGCGCTCCGGGGTTGGGCCCCTGGAGCTGGTGTTGGGGCCCCGAGGGGTTAGGCCCCTCGAGCTATGCTTCGGGTGCTCAGGGGTTGGGCCCCTGAACTGGTGTGGGGGCCCCCAGGGGCTGGGCCCCTAGAACTGGTGTTGGAGCCCCAGGGGTTAGGCCCCTGGAGCTATGGTTCGGGCGCTCAGGGGTTGGGCCCCTGGAGCTGGTGTTGGGGCCGTCAGGGTTTGGGTCCCTGGAGCTGGGGTTCGGGCCCCCAGGGGTTAGGCCCCTGGAGCTATGGTTCGGGCGCTCAGGGGTTGGGCCCCTTGAGCTGGTGTTGGGGCCCCCAGGGGTTGGGCCCCTGGAGCTGGTGTTGGGGCCCCAGGGGTTAGGCCCCTGTAGCTATGGTTCGGGCGCTCAGGGGTTGGGCCCCTGGAGCTGGTATTGGGGCCGTCAGGGGTTGGGCCCCTGGAGCTGGGGTTGGGGCCCCCAGGGGTTAGGCCCCTGGAGCTATGGTTCTTGCGCTCAGGTGTTGGGCCCCTGGAGCTGGTATTGGGGCCGTCAGGGGTTGGGCCCCTGGAGCTGGTGTTCGGGCCCCCAGGGGTTAGGCTCCTGGAGGTATTGTTCGAGCGCTCAGGGGTTGGGCCCCTGGAGCTGGTGTTGGGGCCCCCAGGGGTTAGGCCCCTGGAGGTATTGTTCGGGCGCTCAGGGGTTGGGCCCTTGGAGCTGGTGTTGGGCCCCCAGGGATTAGGCCCCTGGAGCTATGGTTCGGGCTCTCAGGGGTTGGGACCTGGATCTGGTGTTGGGGTCCCCAGGGTTTGGGCCCCTGGAGCTGGTGTTGAGGCCCCCAGGGATTAGGCCCATGGAGCTATGGTTTGGGCGCTGAGGGGTTGGGCCCCTGGAGCTGGTGTTGGGGCCCCCAGGGGTTGGGCCCCTTGAGCTGGTATTGGGGCCCCAGGGGTTAGGCCCCTGGAGCTATGGTTCGGGCGCTCAGGGGTAGGGCCCCTGGAGCTCTTGTTGGGGCCCCCAGGGGTTGGGCTCCTGGTTCTGGGGTTGGGGCCCCCAGGGGTTAGGCCCCTGGAGCTATGGTTCCGGCGCTCAGGGATTGGGCCGTTGGAGCTGGGGTGGGGGCCCCCAGGGGTTAGGCCCCTGCAGTTATGGTTCGGGCGCTCAGGGGTTGGACCCTAGAGGTGGTGTTTGGGCCCACAGGGGTTAGGCCCCTGGTGGTATTGTTCGGGCGCTCAGGGGTTGGACCCCTGGAGCTGGTGTTGGGGCCCCCAGGGGTTAGGCCCCTGGAGGGATCGTTCGGGCGCTTAGGGGTTGGGCCCTTGGAGCTGGTGTTGAGGCCCCCAGGGATTAGACCCCTGGAGCTATGGTTCGGGGCGCTCAGGGGTTGGGCTCCTGGAGCTGGTATTGGGGCCCCGCAGGGTTGGGCCCCTAGAGCTGTGGTTGGTGCCCCCGGGGGTTAGGCCCCTGGAGCTATGGTTCGGGGCGCTCAGGGGTTCGGACAATGGAGCTGGTGTTGAGGCCCCCAGGGGTTGGGCTCCTGGTGTGGGGTTGGGACCCCTAGGGGTTAGGCCCCTGGAGCTATGGATCCGGCGGTCAGGGGTTGGGACCCCTGGAGCTGGTGTTGGGGCCCACAGGGGTTAGGCCCCTGGAGGTATTGTTCGGGCGCTCAGGGGTTTGGGCCCCTGGAGCTGGTGTTGGGGCCCCGAGGGGTTAGGCCCCTCGAGCTATGCTTCGGGCGCTCAGGGGTTGGGCCTCTGGACTGGTGTTGGGGCCACCAGGGGCTGGGCCCCTGGAGCTGGTGTTGTGGCCCCAGGGGTTAGGCCCCTGGAGCTATGGTTCGGTCGCTCAGGGGTTGGGCCCCTGGAGCTGGTGTTGGGGCTGTCAGGAGTTGGGCCCCTGGAGCTATGGTTCGGGCTCTCAGGTGTTGGGCCCTTGGAGCTGGTGTTGGGGCTGTCAGGGGTTGGGCCCCTGGAGCTGGAGTTGGGGCCCCCAGGGGTTATGCCCCTGGAGCTATGGTTCGGGCGCTCAGGGGTTGGACCCCTGGAGCTGGTGTTGGGGCCCCAGGGGTTGGGCCCTGGAGCTATGGTTAGGGCGCTCAGGGGTTGGGACAATGGAGCTGGTGTTGGGGCCCCCAGGGGTTGGGCCTCTGGAGCTGGGGTTGGAGCCCCTGGGGGTTAGACGCCTTTAGCTATGGTTCGGGCGCTTAGGGTTTGGGCCCCTGGAGCTGGTGTTGGGGCCCCCAGGGGTTTGGCCCCTGGAGCTGAGGTTGGAGCCCCCGGGGGTTAGACGCCTGGAGTTATGGTTCGGCCGCTAAGGGGTTGGGCCCCTGGAGCTGGTGTTGGGGACCCAGGGGTTGGGCCCCTGGAGCTGGTTTTGGGGCCCCATGGATTAATCTCCTGCAGCTATGATTCGGGCGCTCAGGGGTTGGAACCCTGGAGCTGGTCTTGGGGCCCACAGGGGATAGGCCCCTGGAGGTATTGTTCGGGCGCTCAGGGGTTGGGCCCCTGGAGGTGGTGTTGGGGCCCCCAGGGTAAGGCCCCTGGAGGGATCGTTCGGGCGCTCAGGGGTTGGGCCCTTGGAGCTGGTTTTGAGGCCCCCAGGGATTAGGCCCCTGGAGCTATGGTTCGGGCGCTCAGGGGTTGGGCTCCTCGAGCTCGTGTTGGGGCCCCCAGGGGTTGGGCCCCTGGAACTGGTGTTGGGGCCCCAGGAGTTAGGCCCCTGGAGCTATGGTTCGGGCGCTCAGGGATTGGGCCCTTGGAGCTGGTGTTGGGGCCCCCAGGGGTTGGGCCCGTAGAGCTATTATTCCGGCGCTCAGGGTTTGGGCCGTTGGAGCTGGGGTGGGGGCCCCCAGGGGTTAGGCCCCTGCAGCTATGGTTCCGGCGCTCAGGGATTGGACCCCTGGAGCTGGTGTTGGGGCCCCCGGGGGTTAGGCCCCTCGAGCTATGGTTGCGGCGCTGAGGGGTTGGGCCCCTGGAGCTGGTGTTGGGACCCCCAGGGGTTGGGCCCCTGGAGCTGGTGTTGGGGACCCAGGGGTTGGGCCCCTGGAGCTGGTGTTGGGGTCCCCCAGGGGTTGGGCTCCTGGTTTGGGGTTGGGGCCCCCAGGGGTTAGGCCCCTGGAGCTATGGTTCCGGCGGTCAGGGGTTGGACCCCTGGAGCTGGTGTTGGGGCCCACAGGGGTTAGGCCCCTGAAGGTATTGTTTGGGCGCTCAGGGGTTGGGCCCCTTGAGCTGGTATTAGGGCCGTCAGGGGTTGGGCCCCTGGAGCTGGAGTTGGGGGACCCCAGGGGTTAGGCCCCTGGAGCTATGGTTCGGACGCTCAGGGGTTGGACCCCTCGAGCTGGTGTTGGGGCACACAGGGGTTAGACCCCTGGAGGGATCGTTCGGGTGCTCAGGGGTTGGGCCCTTGGAGCTGGTGTTGAGGCCCCCAGGGATTAGGCCCCTGGAGCTATGGTTCGGGCGCTCAGGGGTTGGGCCCCTGGAGCTGGTGTTGTGGCCCCCAGGGGTTGGGCCCTGGAGCTGGGGTTGGAGCCCCCGGGGGTTAGACCCTTGGAGCTATGGTTCGGGCGCTGAGGGGTTTGGTCCCTGGAGCTGGTGTTGGGGCCCCCAGGGGTTGGGCCCCTGGAGCTGGTATTAGGGCCCCCAGGGGTTGGGCCCTGGAGCTGGGATTGGAGCCCCCGGGGGTTAGACCCCTGGAGCTATGGTTCAGGCGCTGAGGGGTTGGGCCCCTGGAGCTGGTGTTGGGGCCCCGAGGGGTTGGGCCCCTGGAGCTGTGGTTGGGGCCCCCGGGGGTTAGGCCCCTGGAGCTATTGTTCGGGCGCTCAGGGGTTGGGACAATGGAGCTGGTGTTGGGGCCCCCAGGGGTTGGGTCCCTGGAGCTGGGGTTGGAGCCCCCGGGGGTTAGACGCCTGGAGCTATGGTTCGGGCGCTGAGGGGTTGGGCCCCTGGAGCTGGTGTTGGGGGCCCCCAGGGGTTGGGCCCCTGGAGCTGGGGTTGGAGCCCCCGGGGGTTAGACGCCTGGAGCTATGATTCGGCCGCTAAGGGGTTGGGCCCCTGGAGCTGGTGTTGGGGCCCCCAGGGGTTGGGCTCCTGGTGTGGGGTTTGGACACCTAGGGGTTAGGCCCCTGGAGCTATGGTTCCGGCGGTCAGGGGTTGGACCCCTGGAGCTGGTGTTGGGGCCCACAGGGATTAGGCCCCTGTAGGTATTGTTCGGGCGCTCCGGGGTTGGGCCCCTGGAGCTGGTGTTGGGGCCCCGAGGGGTTAGGCCCCTCGAGCTATGCTTCGGGCGCTCAGGGGTTGGGCCTCTGGACTGGTGTTGGGGCCTCCAGGGGCTGGGCCCCTGGAGCTGGTGTTGGGGCCCCAGGGGTTAGGCCCCTGGAGCTATGGTTCGCTCGCTCAGGGGTTGGGCCCCTGGAGCTGGTGTTGGGGCTCTCAGGAGTTGGGCCCCTGGAGCTATGGTTCGGGCTCTCAGGGGTTGGGCCCCTGGAGCTGGTGTTGGGGCTCTCAGGGGTTGGGCCCCTGGAGCTGGAGTTGGGGCCCCCAGGGGTTATGCCCCTGGAGCTATGGTTCGGGCGCTCAGGGGTTGGACCCCTGGAGCTGGTGTTGGGGCCCACAGGGGTTAGGCCCCTGGAGGTATTGTTCGGGCGCTCAGGGGTTGGGCCCCTGGAGCTGGTGTTGGGGGCCCCCAGGGGTTGGGCCCCTGGAGCTGGTGTTGGGGACCCAGGGGTTGGGCCCCTGGAGCTGGTGTTGGCGCCCCCAGGGGTTGGGCTCTTGGTGTGGGGTTGGGGCCCCCAGGGGTTAGGCCCCTGGAGCTATGGTTCCGGCGGTCAGGGGTTGGACCCCTGGAGCTGGTGTTGGGGCCCACAGGGGTTAGGCCCCTGGAGGTATTGTTGGGGCGCTCAGGGGTTGGGCCCCTGGAGCTGGTGTTGGGGCTGTCAGGGGTTGGGCCCCTGGAGCTATCGTTCGGGCTCTCAGGGGTTGGGCCCCTTGAGCTGGTATAAGGGCCGTCAGGGGTTGGGCCCCTGGAGCTGGAGTTGGGGACCCCAGGGGTTAGGCCCCTGGAGCTATGGTTCGAGCGTTCAGGGGTTGGACCCCTCGACCTGGTGTTGGGGCCCACAGGGGTTAGGCCCCTGGAGGGATCGTTCGGGTGCTCAGGGGTTGGGGCCCTTGGAGCTGGTGTTGAGGCCCCCAGGGATTAGGCCCCTGGAGCTATGGTTTGGGCGCTCAGGGGTTGGGCTCCTGGAGCTGGTTTTGGGGCCCGCAGGGGTTGGGCCCCTGGAACTGTGGTTGGGACCCCGGGGGATAGGCCCCTGGAGCTATGGTTCAGACGCTCAGGGGTTGACCCCCTCGAGCTGGTGTTGGGGCCCCCAGGGCTTGGGCCCTGGAGCTGGGGTTGGAGCCCCCGGGGGTTAAACCCTTGGAGCTATGGTTCGGGCGCTGAGGGGTTGGGCCCCTGGAGCTGGTGTTGGGGCCCCCACGGGTTTGGCCCCTGGAGCTGGTGTTGGGACCCCCAGGGGTTGGGCCCTGGAGCTGGGGTTGGAGCCCCCGGGGGTTAGACCCCTGGAGCTATGGTTCGGGCGCTGAGGGGTTGGGCCCCTGGAGCTGGTGTTGGGGCCCCCAGGAGTTGGGCCGCTGGAGCGCGTGTTGGGGCCCCAGGGATTAGGCCCCTGGAGCTATGGTTTAGGCGCTGAGGGGTTGGGCCCCTGGAGCTGGTGTTGGGGCCCCCAGGGATTGGGCCCCTGGAGCGCGTGTTGGGACCCCAGGGATTAGGCCCCTGGAGCTATGGTTTGGGCTCTGAGGGGTTGGGCCCCTTTAGCTGGTGTTGGGGCCCCCAGGGGTTGGGCCCCTGGAGCTGGTGTTGGGGACCCAGGGGTTAGGACCCTGGAGCTATGGTTCGGCGCGTTCAGGGCTAGGGCCCCTGGAGCTCTGGTTTGGGCCCCCAGGGTTTGGGCTCCTGGTTCTGGGGTTGGGGCCCCCAGGGGTTAGGCCCCTGGAGCTATGGTTCCGGCGCTCAGGGATTGGGCCGTTGGAGCTGGGGTGGGGGCCCCCAGGGGTTAGGCCCCTGCAGTTATGGTTCGGGCGCTCAGGGGTTGGACTCCTAGAGGTGGTGTTTGGGCCCACAGGGGTTAGGCCCCTGGTGGTATTGTTCGGTCGCTCAGGGGTTGGGCCCCTGGAGCTGGTGTTCGGGCCCCCAGGGGTTAGGCACCTGGAGGGATCGTTCGGGCGCTTAGGGGTTGGGCCCTTGGAGCTGGTGTTGAGGCCCCCAGGGATTAGACCCCTGGAGCTATGGTTCGGGCGCTCAGGGGTTGGGCTCCTGGAGCTGGTATTGGGGCCCGCAGGGGTTGGGCCCCTGGAGCTGTGGTTGGTGCTCCCGGGGGTTAGGCCCCTGGAGCTATGGTTCGGGCGCTCAGGGGTTGGGACAATAGAGCTGGTGTTGGGGCCCCCAGGGGTTGGGCCCTGGAGCTGGGGTTGGAACCCCCGGGGGTTAGACCCCTGGAGCTATGGTTCGGGCGCTGAGGGGTTGGGCCCCTGGAGCTGGTGTTGGGGCCCCCAGGGGTTTGGGCTCCTGGGGCTGGGGTTGGGGCCCCCAGGGGTTAGGCCCCTGGAGCTATGGTTCCGGCGCTCAGGGGTTGGGCCGTTGGAGCTGGGGTAGGAGCCCCCAGGGGTTAGGCCCCTGCAGCTATGGTTCGGGCGCTCAGGGGTTGGACCCCTAGAGCTGGTGTTGGGGCCCCCAGGGGTAGGGCCCCTGGAACTGGTGTTGGGGCCCAAAGGGTTTGGGCCCCTGGATCTATGGTTCGGGCGCTCAGGGGTTGGGACCCTGGAGCTGGTGTTGGGGCCCCCAGGGGTTGGGCTCCTGGTGTGGGGTTGGGGCCCCTTGGAGTTAGGCCCCTGGAGCTATGGTTCCGGCGGTCAGGGGTTGGACCCCTGAAGCTGGTGTTGTAGCCCACAGGGGTTAGGCCCCTGGAGGTATTGTTCGGAGCGCTCAGGGGTTGGGCCCCTGGAGCTGGTGTTGGGGGCCCCGAGGGGTTAGGTCCCTCGAGCTATGCTTCGGGCGCTCAGGGGTTGGGCCCCTGGACTAGTGTTGCGGCCTCCAGGGGCTGGGCCCCTGGAGCTGGTGTTGGGGCCCCAGGGGTTAGGCCCCTGGAGCTATGGTTCGGTCGCTCAGGGGTTGGGCCCCTGGAGCTGGTGTTGGGGCTGTCAGGGGTTGGGCCCCTGGAGCTGGTGTTGGGGCCCCGAGGGGTTAGGCCCCTCGAGCTATAGTTCGGGCGCTGAGGGGTTGGGCCGCTGGAGCTGGTGTTGGGGCCCCCAGGGGTTGGGCCCTGGAGATATGGTTAGAGCGCTCTGGGGTGGGGCCCCTGGAGCTGGTGTTGGGGCCCCGAGGGGTTGGGTCCCTGGAGCTGTGGTTGGGGCCCCCGGGGGTTAGGCCCCTGGAGCTATGGTTCGGGCGCTCAGGTGTTGGGACAATGGAGCTGGTGTTGGGGCCCCCAGTGGTTGGGCCCCTGGAGCTGGGGTTGGAGCCCCCAGGGGTTAGAAGCCTTTAGCTATGGTTCGGGCGCTGAGGGGCTGGGCCCCTGGAGCTGGTGTTGGAGCCCCCAGGGGTTTGGCCCCTGGAGCTGGGGTTGGAGCCCCCAGGGGTTAGGCCCCTGGAGGGATCGTCCGGGCGCTCAGGGGTTGGGCCCTTGGAGCTGGTGTTGAGGCCCCCAGGGATTAGGCCCCTGGAGCTATGGTTCGGGCGCTCAGGGGTTGGGCCCCTGGAGCTGGTGTTGGGGCCCCCAGGGGTTGGGCCCCTGGAGCTAGGGTTGGGGCCCCCAGGGGTTAGGCCCCTGGGGCTATTTTTTGGTCGCTCAGGGGTTGGGCCCCTGAAGCTGGTGTTGGGGCCCCCAGGGGTTGGGCCCCTAGAGCTGGGGTTGGGGCCCCAGGGGTTAGGCCCCTGGAGCTATGGTTCGGGCGCTCAGGGGTTGGGCCCCTGGAGCTGGTGTTGGGGCCCCCACAGGTTGGGCTCCTGGGGTGGGGTTGGGGCCCCCAGGGGTTAGGCCCCTGGAACTATGGTTCCGGCGCTCAGGGGTTGGGGCATTGGATCTGGGGTGGGGGCCCCCAGGGGTTAGGCCCCTGCAGCTATGGTTCGGGCGCTAAGGGGTTGGACCCCTGGAGCTGGTGTTGGGGCTCAAAGGGGTTAGGCCCCTGGAGGTATTGTTCGGGTGCTCAGGGGTTGTTCCCCTGGAGCTGGTGTTGGGGGCCCGAGGGGTTAGGCCCCTCGAGCTATGCATCGGGCGCTCAGGGGTTGGGCCCCTGGAGCTGGTGTTGGGGCCCCAAGGGGTTGGGCCCCTGGAGCTGGTGTTGGGGCCCCAGGGGTTAGGCCCCTTGAGCTATGGTTCGGGCGCTCAGGGGTTGGGCCCCTGGAGCTGGTGTTGGGGCCCCCAGGGGTTGGGCTCCTGGGGCTCGGGTTGGGGCCCCCAGGGGATGGGCCCCTGGAGCTATGGTTCCGTCGCTCAGGGGTTGGGCCGTTGGAGCTGGTGTGGGGGCCCCCAGGGGTTAGGCCCCTGCAGCTATGGTTCGGGCGCTCAGGGGTTGGACCCCTGGAGCTGGTGTTGGAGCCCACAGGGGTTGGGCCCCTGGAGGTATTGTTCGGGCGCTCAGGGATTGGGCTCCTGGAGCTGGTGTTGGGGCCCCCAGGGGTTAGGCCCCTGGAGGGATCGTTCGGGTGCTCAGGGGTTGGGCCCTTGGAGCTGGTGTTGAGGCCCCCAGGGATTAGGCCCCTGGAGCTATGGTTCGGGCGCTCAGGGGTTGGGCTCCTGGAGCTGGTTTTCGGGCCCGCAGGGGTTGGGCCCCTGGAGCTGTGGTTGGGGCCCCCGGGGGTTAGGCCCCTGGAGCTATGGTTCAGGCGCTCAGGGGTTGAGCCCCTGGAGGTGGTGTTGGGGCCCCCAGGGGTTGGGCCCTGGAGCTGGGGTTGGAGCCCCCGGGGGTTAGACCCCTGGAGCTATGGTTCGGGCGCTGAGGGGTTGGGCCCCTGGAGCTGGTGTTGGGGCCCCCAGGGGTTGGGCCCCTGGAGCTGGTGTTGGGACCCGCAGGGGTTGGGCCCTGGAGCTGGGTTTGGAGCCCCCGGGGGTTAGACCCCTGGAGCTATGGTTCGGGCACTGAGGGGTTGGGCCCCTGGAGATGGTGTTGGGGCCCCGACAGCTTGGGCTCCTGGAGCTGGGGTTGGGGCCACCAGGGGTTAGTCCACTGCAGCTATGGTTCGGACTCTAACGGGTTGGACCCCTGAAGCTGGTGTTGGGGCTCACAGGGGTTAGGCCCCTGGAGGTATTGTTCGGGGCGCTCAGGGGTTGCTCCCCTGGAGCTGGTGTTGGGGCCCCGAGGGGTTAGGCCCCTCGAGCTATGCATCGGGCGCTCAGGGGTTGAGCCCCTGGAGCTGGTGTTGGGGCCCCCAGGGGTTGGGCCCTGGAGCTGGGGTGGGTTCCCCCAGGGGTTAGGCCCCTGTAGCTATGGTTCGAGCGCTCAGGGTTTGGGCCCCTGGAGCTGGTGTTTGGGCCCCCAGGGGTTAGGCTCCTGGAGATATTGTTCGAGCGCTCAGGGGTTGGGCCCCTGGAGCTGGTGTTGGGAACCCCAGGGGTTAGGCCCCTGGAGGTATTGTTCGGGCGCTCAGGGGTTGGGGCCCTGGAGCTGGTGTTGGGGCCCCCAGGGGTTGGGCCCTGGAGCTATGGCTAGGGCGCCCTGGGGTTGGGCCCCTGGAGCTGGTGTTGGGGCCCCGAGGGGATGGGCCCCTGGATCTGTGGTTGGGGCCCCCGGGGGTTATGCCTTTAGAGCTATGGTTCGGGCGCTCAGGGGTTGGGACAATGGAGCTGGTGTTGGGGCCCCTAGGGGTTGGGCCCCTGGAGCTGGTGTTGGGGCCCCAGGGGTTAGGCACCTGGAGCTATGGTTCGGGTGCTCAGGGGTTGGGCCCCTGGAGCTGGTGTTGGGGCCCCCTGCGGTTGGGCCCCTGGAGCTGGGGTTGGGGCCCCTAGGGGTTGGGCCCCTGGAGCTGGTGTTGGGGCCCCCAGAGGTTGGGCTCCTGGGGTGGGGTTGGGGCTCACAGGGGTTAGGCCCCTGGAGGTATTGTTCGGGCGCTCAGGGGTTGCTCCCCTGGAGCTGGTGTTGGGGCCCCGAGGGGTTAGGCCCCTCGAGCTATGCATCGGGCGCTCAGGGGTTGGGCCCCTGGACTGGTGTTGGGGCCACCAGGGGTTGGGCCCCTGGAGCTGGTGATGGGGCCCCAGGTGTTAGGCCCCTGTAGCTATGGTTCGAGCACTCAGGGGTTGGGCAACTGGAGCTGGTGTTTTGGCCCCCAGGGGTTAGGCTGTTGGAGGTATTGTTCGAGCGCTCAGGGGTTGGGCCCCTGGAGCTGGTGTTGGGGCCCTTAGGGGTTAGGCCCCTGGAGGTATTGTTCGGGCGCTCAGGGGTTGGGCCCTTGGAGCTGGTGTTGGGCCCCCAGGGATTAGACCCCTGCAGCTATGGTTCGGACGCTCAGGGGTTGGGACCCTGGATCTGGTGTTGGGGTCCCCAGGGGTTGGGCCCCTCGAGCTGGTATTGGAACTCCAGGGATTAGGCCCCTGGAGCTATGGTTCGGGCGCTGAGGGGTTGGGCCCCTGGAGCTGGTGTTGGGGCTCCCAGGGGTTGGGCCCTGGAGCTATGGTTAGGGCGCTCTTGGGTGGGGCCCCTGGAGCTGGTGTTGGGGCCCCGAGGTGTTGGGCCCCTGGAGCTGTGGTTGGGGCCCCCGGGGGTTAGGCACCTGGAGCTATGGTTCGGGCGCTCAGGGGTTGGGACAATGGAGCTGGTGTTGGGGCCCCCAGGGGTTGGGCCCCTGGAGCTGGGGTTGGAGCCCCCGGGGGTTAGACGCCTGGAGCTATGGTTCGGGCGCTGAGGGGTTGGGCCCCTGGAGCTGGTGTTGGGGCCCCCAGGGGTTTGGCCCCTGGAGCTGGGGTTGGAACCCCGGGGGTTAGACGCCTGGAGCTATGGTTCGGCGGCTAAGGGGTTGGGCCCCTGGAGCTGGTGTTGGGGCCCCCAGGGGTTCGGCCCCTTTAGCTGGTTTTGGAGCCCCATGGATTAATCCCCTGCAGCTATGGTTCGGGCGCTCAGGGGTTGGAACCCTGGAGCTGGTCTTGGGGCCCACAGGGGATAGGCCCCTGGAGGTATTGTTCGGGCGCTCAGGGGTTGGGCCCCTGGAGCTGGGGTTGGGGCCCCCAGGGGTAAGGCCCCTGGAGGGATCGTTCGGGCGCTCAGGGGTTGGGTCCTTGCAGCTGGTTTTGAGGCCCCCAGGGATTAGGCCAATGGAGCTATGGTTCGGGCGCTCAGGGGTTGGGCTCGTCGAGCTCGTGTTGGGGCCTGCAGGGGTTGGGCCCCTGGAGCTGTGGTTGTTGCCTCCGGGGGTTAGGCCCCTGGAGCTATGGTTCGGGAGCTCAGGGGTTGGGACAATGGAGCTGTTGTTGGGGCCCCCAGGGGTTGGGCCGTGGAGCTGGGGTTGGAGCCACCGGGGGTTAGACCCCTGGAGCTAAGGTTCGGGCGCTGAGGGGTTGGGCCCCTGGAGCTGGTCTTGGGGCCCCCAGGGGTTGGGCCCCTGGAGCTGGTGTTGGGGCCCCAGGGGTTAGGCCCCTGGAGCTGTGGTTCGGGCGCTCAGGGGTTGGCCCCCTGGAGCTGGTGTTGGGGCCCCCAGGGGTTGGGCTCCTGGGGCTGGGCTTGGGGCCCCCAGGGGATAGGCCCGTGGAGCTAATATTCCGGCGCTCAGGGGTTGGGCCGTTGGAGCTGGGGTGGGGACCCCCAGGGGTTAGGCCATTGCAGCTATGGCTCGGGCGCTCAGGGGTTGGACCCTGGAGCTGGTGTTGGGGCCCCCGGGGGTTAGGCCCGTGGAGCTATGGTTCCGGCGCTGAGGGGTTGGGCCCCTGGAGCTGGTGTTGGGGACCCAGGGGTTGGGCCCCTGGAGCTGGTGTTGGGGCTGTCAGGGGTTGGGCCACTGGATATATGGTTCGGGCTTTCAGGGGTTGGGCCCCTGGAGCTGGGGTTGGGGCCAACAGGGGTTAGGCCCCTGGAGCTATGGTTCGGGCGCTCAGGGGTTGGGCCCCTGGAGCTGGTGTTGGGGCCCCCGGGGGTTGGGCCCCTGGCGCTGGTGTTGGAGCCCCAAGTGTTAGGCCCCTGGAGCAATGGTTCGGGCGCTGAGGTTTTGGGCCCTTGGAGCTGGGGTGGGATCCCCCAGGGGTTAGGCCCCTGTAGCTATGATTCGAGCGCTCAGGGGTTGGGCCCCTGGAGCTGGTGTTTGGGCCCCCAGGGTTTAGGCTCCTGGAGGTATTGTTCGAGCGCTCAGGGGTTGGGCCCCTGGAGCTGGTGTTGGGGCCCCCAGGGGTTAGGCCCCTGGAGGTATTGTTCGGGCGCTCAGGGGTTGGGCCCTTGGAGCTGGTGTTGGGCCCCCAGGGATTAGGCCCCTGGAGCTATGGTTCGGGCTCTCAGGGGTTGGGACCCTGGAGCTGGTGTTGGGGTCCCCAGGGTTTCGGCCCCTGGAGCTCGTGTTGGGGCCCCAGGGATTAGGCCCCTGGAGCTATTGTTCGGGCGCTCAGGGGTTGGGCCCCTGGAGCTGGGGTTGGAACCCCGGGGGTTAGACGCCTGGAGCTATGGTTCGGCGGCTAAGGGGTTGGGCCCCTGGAGCTGGTGTTGGGGCCCCCAGGGGTTCGGCCCCTTTAGCTGGTTTTGGAGCCCCATGGATTAATCCCCTGCAGCTATGGTTCGGGCGCTCAGGGGTTGGAACCCTGGAGCTGGTCTTGGGGCCCACAGGGGATAGGCCCCTGGAGGTATTGTTCGGGCGCTCAGGGGTTGGGCCCCTGGAGCTGGTGTTGGGGCCCCCAGGGGTAAGGCCCCTGGAGGGATCGTTCGGGCGCTCAGGGGTTGGGTCCTTGCAGCTGGTTTTGAGGCCCCCAGGGATTAGGCCAATGGAGCTATGGTTCGGGCGCTCAGGGGTTGGGCTCGTCGAGCTCGTGTTGGGGCCTGCAGGGGTTGGGCCCCTGGAGCTGTGGTTGTTGCCTCCGGGGGTTAGGCCCCTGGAGCTATGGTTCGGGAGCTCAGGGGTTGGGACAATGGAGCTGTTGTTGGGGCCCCCAGGGGTTGGGCCGTGGAGCTGGGGTTGGAGCCACCGGGGGTTAGACCCCTGGATCTATGGTTCGGGCGCTGAGGGGTTGGGCCCCTGGAGCTGGTGTTGGGGCCCCCAGGGGTTGGGCCCCTGGAGCTGGTGTTGGGGCCCCAGGGGTTAGGCCCCTGGAGCTGTGGTTCGGGCGCTCAGGGGTTGGCCCCCTGGAGCTGGTGTTGGGGCCCCCAGGGGTTGGGCTCCTGGGGCTGGGCTTGGGGCCCCCAGGGGATAGGCCCGTGGAGCTAATATTCCGGCGCTCAGGGGTTGGGCCGTTGGAGCTGGGGTGGGGACCCCCAGGGGTTAGGCCATTGCAGCTATGGCTCGGGCGCTCAGGGGTTGGACCCTGGAGCTGGTGTTGGGGCCCCCGGGGGTTAGGCCCGTCGAGCTATGGTTCCGGCGCTGAGGGGTTGGGCCCCTGGAGCTGGTGTTGGGGACCCAGGGGTTGGGCCCCTGGAGCTGGTGTTGGGGCTGTCAGGGGTTGGTCCACTGGATATATGGTTCGGGCTTTCAGGAGTTGGGCCCCTGGAGCTGGGGTTGGGGCCAACAGGGGTTAGGCCCCTGGAGCTATGGTTCGGGCGCTCAGGGGTTGGGCCCCTGGAGCTGGTGTTGGGGCCCCCGGGGGTTGGGCCCCTGGCGCTGGTGTTGGAGCCCCAAGTGTTAGGCCCCTGGAGCAATGGTTCGGGCGCTGAGGTTTTGGGCCCTTGGAGCTGGGGTGGGATCCCCCAGGGGTTAGGCCCCTGTAGCTATGATTCGAGCGCTCAGGGGTTGGGCCCCTGGAGCTGGTGTTTGGGCCCCCAGGGTTTAGGCTCCTGGAGGTATTGTTCGAGCGCTCAGGGGTTGGGCCCCTGGAGCTGGTGTTGGGGCCCCCAGGGGTTAGGCCCCTGGAGGTATTGTTCGGGCGCTCAGGGGTTGGGCCCTTGGAGCTGGTGTTGGGCCCCCAGGGATTAGGCCCCTGGAGCTATGGTTCGGGCTCTCAGGGGTTGGGCCCCTGGAGCTGGTGTTGGGGTCCCCAGGGTTTCGGCCCCTGGAGCTCGTGTTGGGGCCCCAGGGATTAGGCCCCTGGAGCTATTGTTCGGGCGCTCAGGGGTTGGGCCCCTGGAGCTGGTGTTGGGGCCCCCAGGGGTTGGGCCCCTGGAGCTGGTGTTGGGGACCCAGGGGTTAGGCCCCTGGAGCTATGGTTCGGGCGCTCAGGGGTAGGGCCCCTGGAGCTCTGGTTGCGGCCCCCAGGGGTTGGGCTCCTGGTTCTTGGGTTGGGGCCCCGAGGGGTTAGGCCCCTGGAGCTATGGTTCCGGCGCTTAGGGATTGGGCCGTTGGAGCTGGGGTGGGGGCCCCCAGGGGTTAGGCCCCTGTAGTTATGGTTCGGACGCTCAGGGGTTGGACCCCTAGAGGTGGTGTTTGGGCCCACAGGGGTTAGGCCCCTGGTGGTATTGTTCGGTCGCTCATTGGTTGGGCCCCTGGAGCTGGTGTTGGGGCCCCCAGGGGTTAGGACCCTGGAGGGATCGTTCGGGCGCTTAGGGGTTGGGCCCTTGGAGCTGGTGTTGAGGCCCCCAGGGATTAGACCCCTGGAGCTATGGTTCGGGCGCTCAGGGGTTGGGCTCCTGGAGCTGTGGTTGGTGCCCCCGGGGGTTAGACCCCTGGAGCTATGGTTCGGGCGCTCAGGGGTTGGGACAATGGAGCTGGTGTTGGGGCCCCCAGGGGTTGGGCCCTGGAGCTGGGGTTGGAGCCCCCGGGGGTTAGACCCCTAGAGCTATAGTTCGGGCGCTGTGGGGTTGGGCCCCTGGAGCTGGTGTTGGGGCCCCCAGGGGTTGGGCTCCTGGGGCTGGGGTTGGGGCCCCCAGGGGTTAGGCCCCTGGAGCTATGGTTCCGGCGATCAGGAGTTGTGCCGTTGGAGCTGGGGTAGGAGCCCCCAGGGGTTAGGCCCCTGCAGCTATGGTTCGGGCGCTCAGGGGTTGGGCCCCTAGAGCTGGTGTGGGGGCCCCCAGGGGTTGAGCCCCTGGAGCTGGTGTTGGGGACCCAGGGGTTAGGGCCCTGGAGCTATGGTTCGAGCGCTCAGGGGTTGGGCCCCTGGAGCTGGTGTTGGGGCCCCCAGGGGTTGGGTTCCTGGTGTGGGGTTGGGGCCCCTAGGAGTTAGGCCCCTTGAGCTATAGTTCCGGCGGTCAGGGGTTGGACCCCTGGAGCTGGTGTTGGGGCCTACAGAGGATAGGCCCCTGGAGGTATTGTTCGGGCGCTCAGGGGTTGGGCCCCTGGAGCTGGTGTTGGGTCCCCGAGGGGTTAGACCCCTCGAGCTATGCTTCGGGCGCTCAGGGGTTGGGCCCCTGGACTGGTGTTGGGGCCTCCAGGGGCTGGACCCCTGGAGCTGGTGTTCGGGTTCCAGGGGTTAGGCCCCTGGAGCTATGGTTCGGTCGCTCAGGGGTTCGGCCCCTGGAGCTGGTGTTGGGGCTGTCAGGGGTTGGGCCACTGGAGCTATGGTTCGGGCTCTCAGGGGTTGGGCCCCTGGAGCTGGTGTTGGGGCTGTCAGGGGTTGGGCCCCTGGAGCTGGAGTTGGAGCCCCCAGGGGTTAGGCCCCTGGAGCTATGGTTCGGGCGCTCAGGGGTTCGACCCCTGGAGCTGGTGTTGGGGCCCACAGGGGTTAGGCCCCTGGAGGTATTGTTCGGGCGCTCAGGGGTTGGGCCCCTGTAGCTGGTGTTGGGGCCCCAAAGGGTTAGGCCCCTCGAGCTATGGTTCGGGCGCTGAGGGGTTGGGCCCCTGGAGCTGGTGTTGGGGCCCCCAGGGGTTGGGTTCCTGGTGTGGGGTTGGGGCCCCTAGGAGTTAGGCCCCTGGAGCTATGGTTCCGGCGGTCAGGGGTTGGACCCCTGGAGCTGGTGTTGGGGCTGTCAGGGGTTGGGCCCCTGGAGCTGGAGTTGGGGCCCCCAGGGGTTAGGCCCCTGGAGCTATGGTTCGGGCGCTCAGGGGTTCGACCCCTGGAGCTGGTGTTGGGGCCCACAGGGGTTAGGCCCCTGGAGTTATTGTTCGGGCGCTCAGGGGTTGGGCCCCTGGAGCTGGTGTTGGGGCCCCCAGGGGTTCGGCCCTGGAGCTATGGTTAGGGCGCTCTGGGGTGGGGCCCCTGGAGCTGGTGTTGGGGCCCCGAAGGGTTGGTCCCCTGGAGCTGTGGTTGGGGCCCCCGGAGGTTAGGCCCCTGGAGTTATGGTTCGGGCGCTCAGGGGTTGGGACAATGGAGCTGGGGTTGGGGCCCCCAGGGGTTAGGCCCGTGGAGCTATTATTCCGGCGCTCAGGGGTTGGGCCGTTGGAGCTGGGGTGGGGGCCCCAAGGGGTTAGGCCCCTGCAGCTATGGTTCGGGCGCTCAAGGGTTGGACACCTGGAGCTGGTGTTGGGGCCCCCGGGGGTTAGGCCCCTCGAGCTATGGTTCCGGCGCTGAGGGGTTGGGCCCTTGGAGCTGGTTTTGAGGCCCCCAGGGATTAGGCCCCTGGAGCTATGGTTCGTGCGCTCAGGGGTTGGGCTCCTCGAGCTCGTGTTGGGGCCTGCAGGGGTTGGGCCCCTAGAGCTGTGGTTGTTGCCTCCGGGGGTTAGGCCCCTGGAGCTATGGTTCGGGAGCTCAGGGGTTGGGACAATGGAGCTGTTGTTGGGGCCCCCAGGGGTTGGGCCGTGGAGCTGGGGTTGGAGCCCCCGGGAGTTAGACCCCTGGAGCTATGGTTCGGGCACTGAGGGGTTGGTCTCCTGGAGCTGGTATTGGGGCCCCCAGGGGTTGGGCCCCTGGAGCTGGTGTTGGGGCCCCAAGGGTTAGGCCCCTGGAGCTATGGTTCGGGCGCTCAGGGGTTGGACCCCTGGAGCTGGTGTTGGGGCCCCCAGAGGTTGGGCTCCTGGGGCTGGGTTTGGGGCCCCCAGGGGTTAGGCCCGTGGAGCTGGTGTTTGGGCCCCCAGCGGTTGGGCTCCTGGTGTGGGGTTGGGGCCCCCAGGGGTTAGGCCTCTGGAGCTATAGCTCCGGCGGTCAGGGGTTGGACCCCTGGAGCTGGTGTTGGGGCCCACAGGGGTTAAGCCCCTGGAGGTATTGTTCGGGAGCTCAGGGGTTGGGCCCCTGGAGCTGGTGTTGGGGCCCCGAGGGGTTATGCCCCTCGAGCTATGCTTCGGGCGCTCAGGGGTTGGGCCCCTGAACTGGTGTTGGGGCCCCTAGGGGCTGGGCCCCTGGAGCTGGTGTTGGAGCCCCAGGGGTTAGGCCCCTGCAGCTATGGTTCGGGCGCTCAGGGGTTGGACCCCTAGAGGTGGTGTTTGGGCCCACAGGGGTTAGGCCCCTGGTGGTATTGTTCGGTCGCTCAGGGGTTGGGACAATGGAGCTGGTGTTGGGGCCCCCAGGGGTTGGGCCCTGGAGCTGGGGTTGGAGCCCCCGGGGGTTAGACCCCTGGAACTATAGTTCGGGCGCTGAGGGGTTGGGCCCCTGGAGCTGTTGTTGGGGCCCCCAGGGGTTAGGCCCCTGGAGCTATGGTTCGGGCGCTCAGGGGTTGGAGCCCTGGAGCTGGTGTTGGGGCCCACAGGGGTTAGGCCCCTGGAGCTATGGTTAGGGCGCTCTGGGGTTGGGCCACTGGAGCTCTTGTTGGGGTCCGAGGGGTTGGGCTCCTGGAGCTGGTGTTGGGGCCCGCAGGGGTTGGGCACCTGGAGCTGTGGTTTGGGCCCCCGGGTGTTAGGCCACTAGAGTTATGGCTCGGGCGCTCAGGGTTTGGGACAATGGAGCTGGTGTTGGGGCCCCCAGGGCCTGGTCCCCTGGAGCTGGTGTTGGAGCCCCAGGGGGTTAGACCCCTGGAGCTATGGTTCGGGCGCTGAGGGGTTGGGCCCCTGGAGCTGGTGTTGGGGCCCACAGTGGTTCGGCCCCTGGAACTGGTTTTGGGGCCCCAGGGCTCAGGCCCCTGAAGCTATGGTTCGGGCGCTCAGGGGTAGGGCCCCTGGAGCTCTTGTTGGGGCCCCCAGGGGTTGGGCTCCTAGTTCTGGGGTTGGGGCCCCCAGGGGTTAGGCCCCTGGAGCTATGGTTCCGGCGCTCAGGGATTGGGCCGTTGGAGCTGGGGTGGGGGCCCCCAGGGGTTAAGCCCCTGCAGTTATGGTTCGTGCGCTCAGGGGTTGGACCCCTAGAGGTTGTGTTTGGGCCCACAGGGGTTAGGCCCCTGGTGGTATTGTTCGGGCGATTAGGGGTTGGGCCCCTGGAGATGGTGTTGGGGCCCACAGGGGTTGGGCCCTTGGAGCTGGTGTTGAGGCCTACAGGGATTAGGCCCCTGGAGCTATGGTTCGGGCGCTCAGGGGTTGGGCTCCTAGAGCTGGTATTGGGGCCCGCAGGGGTTGGGCCCCTGGAGCTGTGGTTGGTGCCCCCGGGGGTTAGGCCCCGCTCAGGGGTTGGGCCCCTTGAACTGGTGTTGGGGCCCCCAGGGGTTGGGCTCCTGGGGCTGGGGTTGGGGCCCCCAGGGGTTAGGCCCGTGGAGCTATTATTCCGGCGCTCAGGGGTTGGGCCGTTGGAGCTGGGGTGGGGGCCCCCAGGGGTTAGGCCCCTGCAGCTATGGTTCAGGCGCTCAGGGGTTGGGCCCCTGGAGCTGGTGTTGGGGCCCCCAGGGGTTGGGCCCCTGGAGCTGGTGTTGGGGACCCAGGGGTTGGGCCCCTGGAGCTGGTGTTGGGGCCCCCAGGGGTTGGGCTCCTGGTGTGGGGTTGGGGCCCCCAGGGGTTAGGCCCCTGGAGCTATGGTTCCGACGTTCAGGGGTTGGACCCCTGGAGCTGGTGTTGGGGCCCACAGGGGTTAGGCCCCTGGAGTTATTGTTCGGGCGCTCAGGGGTTGGGCCCCTGGAGCTGGTGTTGGGGCCCCGAGGGGTTAGGCCCCTCGAGCAATGCTTCGGGCGCTCAGGGGTTGGGCCCCTGGACTGGTGTTGGGGCCCCCAGGGGCTGGGCCCCTGGAGCTGGTGTTGGGGTCCCAGGGGTTAGGCCCCTGGAGCTATGGTTCGGGCGCTCAGGGGTTGGGCCCCTGGAGCTGGTGTTGGGGCTGTCAGGGGTTGGGCCCCTGGAGCTATGATTCGGGCTCTCAGGGGTTGGGCCCCTGGAGCTGGTATTGGGGCCGTCAGGGGTTGGGCCCCTGGAGCTGGAGTTGGGGACCCCAGGGGTTAGGCCCCTGGAGCTATGGTTCGGGCGCTCAGGGGTTGGACCCCTGGAGCTTGTGTTGGGGCCCACAGGGGTTAGGCCCCTGGAGGTATTGTTCGGGCGCTCGGTGGTTGGGCCCCTGGATCTGGTGTTGGGGCCCCGAGGGGTTAGGCCCCTCGAGCTATGCTTCGGGTGCTCAGGGGTTGGGCCCCTGAACTGGTGTTGGGGCCCCCAGGGGCTGGGCCCCTGGAGCTGGTGTTGGAGCCCCAGGGGTTAGGCCCCTGGAGCTATGGTTCGGGCGCTCAGGGGTTGGGCCCCTGGAGCTGGTGTTGGGGCTGTCAGGGGTTGGGCCCCTGGATCTATGGTTCGGGCTCTCAGGGGTTGGGCCCCTGGAGGTGGTGTTGGGGCCGTCAGGGGTTGGGCCCCTGGAGCTGGTGTTGGGGACCCAGGGGTTAGGCCCCTGGAGCTATGGTTCAGGCGCTCAGGGGTAGGGCCCCTGGAGCTCTGGTTGGGGCCCCCAGGGGTTGGGCTCCTGGTTCTGGGGTTGGGGCCCCCAGGGGTTAGGCCACTGGAGCTATGGTTCCGGCGCTCAGGGATTGGGCCGTTGGAGCTGGGGTGGGAGTCCCCAGGGGTTAGGCCCCTGCAGTTATGGTTCGGGCGCTCAGGGGTTGGACCCCTAGAGGTGGTGTTTGGGCCCACAGGGGTTAGGCCCCTGGTGGTATTGTTCGGTCGCTCAGGGGTTGGGACAATGGAGCTGGTGTTGGGGCCCCCAGGGGTTGGGCCCTGGAGCTGGGGTTGGAGCCCCCGGGGGTTAGACCCCTGGAACTATAGTTCGGGCGCTGAGGGGTTGGGCCCCTGGAGCTGGTTTTGGGGCCCCCAGGGGTTAGGCCCCTGGAGCTATGGTTCGGGCGCTCAGGGGTTGGACCGCTGGAGCTGGTGTTGGGGCCCACAGGGGTTAGGCCCCTTGAGCTATGGTTAGGGCGCTCTGGGGTTGGGCCCCTGGAGCTGGTGTTGGGGCTGTCAGGGGTTGGGCCCCTAGAGCTGGAGTTGGGGCCCCCAGGGGTTAGGCCCCTGGAGCTATGGTTCGGGCGCTCAGGGGTTGGACCCCTGGAGCTGGTGTTGGGGCCCACAGGGGTTAGGCCCCTGGAGCTATGGTTAGGGCGCTCTGGGGTTGGGCCCCTGGAGCTCCTGTTGGGGTCCGAGGGGTTGGGCTCCTGGAGCTGGTGTTGGGGCCCGCAGGGGTTGGGCACCTGGAGCTGTGGTTTGGGCCCCCGGGGCTTAGGCCCCTAGAGTTATGGTTCGGGCGCTCAGGGTTTGGGACAATGGAGCTGGTGTTGGGGTCCCCAGGGCTTGGTCCCCTGGAGCTGGTGTTGGAGCCCCAGGGGGTTAGACCCCTGGAGCTATGGTTCGGGCGCTGAGGGGTTGGGCCCCTGGAGCTGGTGTTGGGGCCTACAGGGGTTGGGCCCCTGGAGCTGGTTTTGGGGCCCCATTGCTCAGGCCCCTGAAGCTATGGTTCGGGCGCTCAGGGGTAGGGCCCCTGGAGCTCTTGTTGGGGCCCCCAGGGGTTAGGCCCCTGGAGCTATGGTTCCGGCGCTCAGGGATTGGGCCGTTGGAGCTGGGGTGGGGGCCCCCAGGGGTTAAGCCCCTGCAGTTATGGTTCGTGCGCTCAGGGGTTGGACCCCTAGAGGTTGTGTTTGGGCCCACAGGGGTTAGGCCCCTGGTGGTATTGTTCGGGCGATTAGGGGTTGGGCCCCTGGAGATGGTGTTGGGGCCCACAGGGGTTGGGCCCTTGGAGCTGGTGTTGAGGCCTACAGGGATTAGGCCCCTGGAGCTATGGTTCGGGCGCTCAGGGGTTGGGCTCCTAGAGCTGGTATTGGGGCCCGCAGGGGTTGGGCCCCTGGAGCTGTGGTTGATGCCCCCGGGGGTTAGGCCTCTGGAGCTATGGTTCGGGCGCTCAGGGGTGGGGACAATGGAGCTGGTGTTGGGGCCCCCAGGGGTTGGGCTCCTGGGGCTGGGGTTGGGGCCCCCAGGGGTTAGGCCCCTGAAGCTATGGTTCCGGCGCTCAGGAGTTGGGCCGTTGGAGCTGGGGTAGGAGCCCCCAGGGGTTAGGCCCCTGCAGCTATGGTTCGGGCGCCCAGGGGTTGGACCCCTAGAGCTGGTGTTGGGGCCGACACGGGTACGGAGCCTGGAGGTATTGTTCGGGCGCTCAGGGGTTGGGCCCCTAGAGCTGGCTTTGGGGCCCCCAGGAGTTAGGCCCCTGGAGGGATCGTTCGGTCGCTCAGGGTTAGGGCCCTTGGAGCTGGTGTTGAGGCCCCCCGGGATTAGGCCCCTGGAACTATGGTTCGGGCGCTCAGGGGTTGGGACCCTGGAGCTGGTGTTGGGGCCCCCAGGGGTTGGGTCCTGGAGCTGCGGTTGGAGCACCCGGGGGTTAGACCCCTGGAGCTATTGTTCGGGCGCTGACGGTTTGGGCCCCTGGAGCTGGTGTTGGGGCCCCAGGGGTCAGGCCCCTGGATCTATGGTTCGGGCGCTCAGGGGTTGGGCCCCTGGAGCTGGTGTTGGGGCCCCCAGGGGTTGGGCTCCTGGTGTGGGGTTGGGGCCCCCAGGGGTTAGGCCCCTGGAGCTATGGTTCCGGCGGTCAGGGTTTGGGCCCCTGAACTGGTGTTGGGGCCCCCAGGGACTGGGCCCCTGGAGCTGGTGTTGGAGCCCCAGGGGTTAGGCCCCTGGAGCTATGGTTCGGGCGCTCAGGGGTTGGGCCCCTGGAGCTGGTGTTGGGGCTGTCAGGGGTTGGGCCCCTGGATCTATGGTTCGGGCTCTCAGGGGTTGGGCCCCTGGAGCTGGTGTTGGGGACCCAGGGGTTAGGCCCCTGGAGCTATGGTTTAGGCGCTCAGGGGTAGGGCCCCTGGAGCTCTGGTTGGGGCCCCCAGGGGTTGGGCTCCTGGTTCTGGGGCTGGGGCCCCCAGGGGTTAGGCCACTGGAGCTATGGTTCCAGCGTTCAGGGATTGGGCCGTTGGAGCTGGGGTGGGAGTCCCCAGGGGTTAGGCCCCTGCAGTTATGGTTCGGGCGCTCAGGGGTTGGACCCCTAGAGGTAGTGTTTGGGCCCACAGGGGTTAGGCCCCTGGTGGTATTGTTCGGTCGCTCAGGGGTTGGGACAATGGAGCTGGTGTTGGGGCCCCCAGGGGTTGGGCCCTGGAGCTGGGGTTGGAGCCCCCGGGGGTTAGACCCCTGGAAGTATAGTTCGGGCGCTGAGGGGTTGGGCCCCTGGAGCTGGTGTTGGGGCCCACAGGGGTTAGGCCCCTTGAGCTATGGTTAGGGCGCTCTGGGGTTGGGCCCCTGGAGCTGGTGTTGGGGCTGTCAGGGGTTGGGCCCCTAGAGCTGGAGTTGGGGCCCCCAGGGGTTAGGCCCCTGGAGCTATGGTTCGGGCGCTCAGGGGTTGGACCCCTGGAGCTGGTGTTGGGGCCCACAGGGGTTAGGCCCCTAGAGTTATGGTTCGGGCGCTCAGGGTTTGGGACAATGGAGCTGGTGTTGGGGCCCCCAGGGCTTGGTCCCCTGGAGCTGGTGTTGGAGCCCCAGGGGGTTAGACCCCTGGAGCTATGGTTCGGGCGCTGAGGGGTTGGGCCCCTGGAGCTGGTGTTGGGGCCTACAGGGGTTGGGCCCCTGGAGCTGGTTTTGGGGCCCCAGGGCTCAGGCCCCTGAAGCTATGGTTCGGGCGCTCAGGGGTAGGGCCCCTGGAGATCTTGTTGGGGCCCCCAGGGGTTGGGCTCCTAGTTCTGGGGTTGGGGCCCCCAGGGGTTAGGCCCCTGGAGCTATGGTTCCGGCGCTCAGGGATTGGGCCGTTGGAGCTGGGGTGGGGGCCCCCAGGGGTTAAGCCCCTGCAGTTATGGTTCGTGCGCTCAGGGGTTGGACCCCTAGAGGTTGTGTTTGGGCCCACAGGGGTTAGGCCCCTGGTGGTATTGTTCGGGCGATTAGGGGTTGGGCCCCTGGAGATGGTGTTGGGGCCCACAGGGGTTGGGCCCTTGGAGCTGGTGTTGAGGCCTACAGGGATTAGGCCCCTGGAGCTATGGTTCGGGCGCTCAGGGGTTCGGCTCCTAGAGCTGGTATTGGGGCCCGCAGGGGTTGGGCCCCTGGAGCTGTGGTTGATGCCCCCGGGGGTTAGGCCCCTGGAGCTATGGTTCGGGCGCTCAGGGGTGGGGACAATGGAGCTGGTGTTGGGGCCCCCAGGGGTTGGGCTCCTGGGGCTGGGGTTGGGGCCCCCAGGGGTTAGGCCCCTGGAGCTATGGTTCCGGCGCTCAGGAGTTGGGCCGTTGAAGCTGGGGTAGGAGCCCCCAGGGGTTAGGCCCCTGCAGCTATGGTTCGGGCGCCCAGGGGTTGGACCCCTAGAGCTGGTGTTGGGGCCGACACGGGTACGGCCCCTGGAGGTATTGTTCGGGCGCTCAGGGGTTGGGCCCCTAGAGCTGGTTTTGGGGCCCCCAGGGGTTAGGCCCCTGGAGGGATCGTTCGGTCGCTCAGGGTTAGGGCCCTTGGAGCTGGTGTTGAGGCCCCCCGGGATTAGGCCCCTGGAACTATGGTTCGGGCGCTCAGGGGTTGGGACCCTGGAGCTGGTGTTGGGGCCCCCAGGGGTTGGGTCATGGAGCTGCGGTTGGAGCCCCCGGGGGTTAGACCCCTGGAGCTATTGTTCGGGCGCTGACGGTTTGGGCCCCTGGAGCTGGTGTTGGGGCCCCAGGGGTCAGGCCCCTGGATCTATGGTTCGGGCGCTCAGGGGTTGGGCCCCTGGAGCTGGTGTTGGGGCCCCCAGGGGTTGGGCTCCTGGTGTGGGGTTGGGGCCCCCAGGGGTTAGGCCCCTGGAGCTATGGTTCCGGCGGTCAGGGGTTGGACCCCTGGAGCTGGTGTTGGGGCCGTCAGGGGTTGGGCCCCTGGAGCTGGGGTTGGGGCCCCCAGGGGTTAGGCCCCTGGAGCTATGGTTCGGTCGCTGAGGTTTTGGGCCCTTGGAGCTGGGGTGGGTTCCCCCAGGGGTTAGGCCCCTGTAGCTATGGTTCGAGCGCTCAGGGGTTGGGCCCGTGGGGCTGGTGTTGGGGTCCCCAGGGGTTAGGCTCCTGGAGGTATTTTTCGAGCGCTCAGGGGTTGGGCCCCTGGAGCTGGTTTTGGGGCCCCCAGGGGTTAGGCCCCTGGAGGTATTGTTCGGGTGCTCAGGGGTTGGGCCCTTGGAGCTGGTGTTGGGCCCCCATGTATTAGGCCCCTGGAGCTATGGTTCGGGCGCTCAGGGGTTGGGACCCTGGAGCTGGTGTTAGGGTCCCCAGGGTTTGGGCCTCTGGAGCTCGTGTTGGGGCCCCAGGGATTAGGCCCCTGGAGCTATGGTTCGGGCGCTGAGGGGTTGGGCCCCTGGAGCTGGTGTTGGGGCCCCCAGGGGTTGGGCCCCTGGAGCTATGGTTAGGGCGCTCTGGGGTTGGGCCCCTGGAGCTGGTGTTGGGGCCCTGAGGGGTTGGGCTCCTGGAGCTTCTGTTGGGGCCCGCAGGGGTTGAGCACCTGGCGCTGTGGTTGGGGCCCCCGGGGGTTAGGCCCCTGGAGCTATGGTTCGGGCGCTCAGGGGTTGGGACCCTGGAGCTGGTGTTGGGGCTCCCAGGGGTTGGGCCCTGGAGCTGGGGTTGGAGCCCCCGGTGGTTAGACCCCTGGAGGTATGGTTCCGGCGCTCAGGGGTTCGGCCGTTGGAGCTGGGGTGGGGGCCCCCAGGGGTTAGGCCCCTGCAGCTATGGTTCAGGCGCTCAGGGGTTGGGACCCTGGAACTGGTGTTGGGACCCACCGGGGTTGGGCTCCTGGTGTGGGGTTGGGGACCCCAGGGGTTAGGCCCCTGGAGCTATCGTTCCAGCGGTCAGGGACTGGACCCCTGGAGCTCTTGTTGGGGCCCCCAGGGGTTGGGCTCCTGGTTCTGGGGTTGGGGCCCCCAGGGGTTAGGCCCCTGGAGCTATGGTTCTGGCGCTCAGGGATTGAGCTGTTGGAGCTGGGGTGGGGGCCCCCAGGGGTTAGGCCCCTGCAGTTATGGTTTGGGCGCTCAGGGGTTGGACCCCTAGAGGTGGTGTTTGGGCCCACAGCGGTTAGGCCCCTGGTGGTATTGTTCGGGCGCTCAGGGGTTGGGCCCCTGGAGCTGGTGTTGGGGCCCCCATGGGTTAGGCCCCTGGAGGGATCGTTCGGGCGCTTAGGGGTTGGGCCCTTGGAGCTGGTGTTGAGGCGCCCAGGGATTAGACCCCTGGAGCTATGGTTCGGGCGCTCAGGGGTTGGGCTCCTGGAGCTGGTATTGGGGCCCGCAGGGGTTGGGCCCCTGGAGCTGTGGTTGGTGCCCCCGGAGGTTAGGCCCCTGGAGCTATGGTTCGGGCGCTCAGGGGTTGGGACAATGAAGCTGGTGTTGGGGCCCCCAGGGGTTGGGCCCTGGAACTGGGGTTGGAGCCCCCGGGGGTTAGACCCCTGGAGCTATAGTTCGGGCGCTGAGGGGTTGGGCCCCTGGAGCTGGTGTTGGGGCCCCCAGGGGTTGGGCTCCTGGGGCTGGGGTTGGGGACCCAGGGGTTAGGCCCCTGGATCTATGGTTCGGGCCCGCAGGGGTTGGGCCCCTGGAGCTGTGGTTGGGGCCCCCTGGGGTTAGGCCCCTCGAGCTATGGTTCCGGCGCTGAGGGGTTGGGCCCCTGGAACTGGTGTTGAGGCCCCCAGGGGTTGGGCCCCTGGAGCTGGTGTTGGGGACCCAAGGGTTAGGCCCCTGGAGCTATGGTTCGGGCGCTCAGGGGTTGGGCCCCTGGAGCTGGTGTTGGGGCCCCCAGGGGTTGGGCTCCTGGTGTGGGGTTGGGGCCTCCAGTGGTCATGCCCCTGGAGCTATGGTTCCGGCGGTCAGGGGTTGGGCCGTTGGAGCTGGGGTGGGGTCCCCCAGGGGTTAGGCCCCTGCAGGTATGGTTCGGGCGCTCAGGGGTTGGACCCCTGGAGCTGGTGTTGGGGCCCACAGGGGTTAGGCCCCTGGAGGTATGGTTCGGGCGCTCAGGGGTTGGGCCCCTGGACTGGTGTTGGGGCCCCCAGGGGCTGGAACCCTGGAGCTGGTGTTGGGGCCCCAGGGGTTAGGCCCCTGGAGCTATGGTTCGGGCGCTCAGGGGTTGGGCCCCTGGACCTGGTGTTGGGGCTGTCAGGGGTTTGGCCCCTGGAGCTATGGTTCGGGCTCTCAGGGTTTTGGCCCCTGGAGCTTGTGTTGGGGCCCCAGGGGTTAGGACCCTGGAGCTATGGTTCGGGCGCTCAGAGATTGGGCCCCTGGAACTGGTGTTGGGGCTGTCAGGGGTTGGGCCACTGGAGCTATGGTTCGGGCTCTCAGGGGTTGGGCCCCTGGAGCTGGTGTTGGGCCCCCCAGGTGTTAGGCTCCTGGAGGTATTGTTCGAGCGCTCAGGGGTTGGGCCCCTGGAGCTGGTGTTGGGGCCCCCAGGGGTTAGGCCCCTGGAGGTATTGTTCGGGCGCTCAGGGGTTGGGTCCTTGGAGCTGGTGTTGGGCCCCCAGGGATTAGGCCCCTGGAGCTATGGTTCGTGCGCTCAGGGGTTGGGACCCTGGAGCTGGTGTTGGGGTCCCCAGGGGTTGGGCCCCTGGAGCTGGTGTTGGGGCCCAGGGTTTAGGCCCCTGGAGCTATGGTTCGGGCGCTGAGGGCTTGGGCCCCTGGAGCTGGTGTTGGGGCCCCCAGGGGTTGGGCCCGTGGAGCTATGGTTAGGGCGCTCTGGGGTTGGGCCCCTGGAGCTGGTGTTGGGGCCCCGAGGGGTTGGGCACCTGGAGCTGTGGTTGGGGCCCCCGGGGGTTAGGCCCCTGGAGATATGGTTCAGGCACTGAGGGGTTGGGCCCCTGGAGCTGGTGTTTGGGCCCCCAGGGGTTGGGCCCCTGGAGCTGGTGTTGGGGCCACAGGGGTTAGGCCCCTGGAGCTATGGTTCGGGCGCTCAGGGGTTGGGCCCCTGGAGCTGGTGTTGGGGCCCCCAGGGGTTGGGCTCCTGGGGCTGGGGTTCGGGCCCCCAGGGGTTAGGCCACTGGAGCTATGGTTCCGGCGCTCAGGAGTTGGGCCGTTGGAGCTGGGGTAGTGTTGGCCAAACAGGGCCCGTTTCCCCCTGGAGCTTACCTAATTACACCAAGGAGGCACGGAGAACAAGAAGACGGGTACCACACCTTTATTTTCGTTCAGCTGAGCGGGTGTTTCTTCTCGACTAATGCCAGAGAAGAGCACACCTTACATGGGGGACATGAGTCCCTTTTATAATCAGTAACAAACAACTTTAGTAAACGTCATTATACTGACCTATAGATAACAGGTCACACAGAATACATGATTATTTTGGGGAAGGGGATACAAGATACATCTGTTGCGGATACATTTATCATTTTGAAGGGAGTATAAGGTACATACCTTGACCTTTGGTATTACATATCTTTGAGGATACATGAGAAAACAGCTGCATAAACTTTTGTGCCAAGCGGACTAATTAGTAAATAGCTGACATGGTTAAATGAGACTAGATACATGTCTTGTCCTGGATTCCCAGGTTTTGCTTGTTATTCAAATCCCTAGGCCCCTCTTTGGGCTAAAGCCAGGGAAAGAGAGGAAGATACAGGCCTGGGCCTGTTGATTTTTAGGCCTTTTCTATCAAGTTTCCCCCCCCTTAAAAACATTTTAAGAGCTTATGGGCTTTGCGCCTCAGTTCCTTCATGTTTGTACAATATCATCATTTGCTGGTATGTAACTTGACCAGCTAGCTTGCGAATTGTTGCAATTAAGCATGGGGCAAAGCAAGCAATTGTTAATAAAACGGTAATAAAGAGTATAAAAAGGAGGAAACCTTTCCGCAGCCATCCCCATTGTGGTAGCCAGGAGGTAAACCAATCCGTGTCCCAACCGTTCCAGGTTTGTACTGGGACATGGGTTATCTTCCTCATTTCTTTAGTTAACTGTTTCACGGCCTGACCATTGTCATCTATCTGTAAGCAGCAGTTAGACTCATTTAGTTTTGCACAGAGTCCCCCTTCTTCTGCTAGTAAGTAATCAAGAGCTATGTGATGCTGGAGAATTGCATGTCTTATTTGAGTTGATTGATCAGCCAAGAGATCTAGTGCTGCGGCCGTTTGATTAGTTACTATTTCCAAAATAGCCTGGAGCCTAATAATTCGATTCAGATTATAAATTGGTTCTCTGGCCCCGGTTACCAGTTCACTGGGATTCCAGGTGGCCGGTCCATAGTGTTTGATAATTCTTTCAGGGGGCCATTCTTGAGCTCTCCAATTTTGGGAACTTCCAGCAGTTAAAGTGGAGTCTAGAGATCGTTTTTCTCTGACTAGATCATCATAAACCTTAACTCCCAATTTGTTTCCCTGGGCTTGAGGTAAGAGAAAGAACAAAGGCCTAATGTATCCTATGTAGCATATTCCCGACCAGTTTGGAGGCAATCTGCGATAAGCATAAGAGCCACAGATCCAATAATGACCTTTTAATGCCCAAATTCCGTTAGCAAAGGGACCATCCCAGGTCTCAGGGGAATCAGCGGGGCCCGGCTCTTCATAATAGAGAGCGTTGCCTGATTCTATAGGTCCCCCTAGGAAGTTGTCTACATTTGGGTTACAATAGTTGCATTTCCATGCTCCAGCTCCTGCCTTCCATACACAGTTACAACCAAATCTCGGGTTATTGGTACTAGCCCAAAATTGTCGAAAATGGGTAACTCGGGTTCCATTAAGGTGTTGCCATGCCCATTGGTACCACCGCACCACATGATTTTTGTCAGTGGTGTTGTCTCGCTGGCAGCTTAGGAAGAGGGCATCGAAGTACCCATCTAATCCTACTGCTTTACAGCCATCACCTCTGTGATTCCAGTAGGAACACTTTACCCAGCTATTGTTAGTTAGCTTTACATGGGTAAGGTTCCATCGTCCTTGGTACTTTAAACAGTCATATGGGCGACAGTGGGGATCCCAGCAATCAAAACCCAGTGATAGGGTCCATTCACATTTGCTTTCCCCCATATATCTTCCCCCATGCCTTGTTCGATTAAGGCAAAAGACACCGATTCCAGCAGAATAGAGTCGCCAGGGGCCCTGGTTTTCAGTCCACCTTCCCGTTCCCTTATGTACTATGCTCAAACTACTTAGCCACCACTTAGGCTGTACCGGCTGAGCTACCCAGGGCCACTCATTTAATTCTCCTGGACCGCCACATACCCAGCAATTAGTAAGGTTAAAAGAATCTGCTATTAGTTCCCCTAGTTGCAGAAACCTATTTTCCCAATTATATGCATAAGTAAACATACAGACCAGAAATACAAAGAATGGTTTCATTGTTTCTGTCTTTTAAACAGTCCTTTTAGTCCTTCCAATCCTTGGTACTCCCAGGTAGAGTCTTCACCTGTGTCTCTCCGGGCTTCCGGAGCCGGAGGGGACAGAGGGCTGATGTCCTCTTCAGCTTGGCTGTTCTCTGAATCAGGGCTCAGGAACCGCTTTACTCGGGAATGATGCGTCCACTTGTCGCTCCCAAGGACCTTAACAGCGGCCTGGCTGATGAGCGATACAGTATACGGACCGTCCCACCGCGGTGTGAGTGGATCACGCTTCCACTTTTTGACAAGGACCTGATCACCGATCTGGAAAGAATGCACCGGTTGTTCCAAGGGAAGGGTCTGGAAAGGCGCCGCGTAGCGATGTAACTGTAACAAAACAGATTGCAACGCAGAAACCTGTTTCCATAAAGAGTCATTCCCCACTTCCCAGTTTATATCCTCTCGGTATCCCGGGATGAGTACTCGGGGAGGGAACCCAAAGACCAGCTCGAAGGGTGAAAGTTTTAGACCCTTACGTGGGGCCCTCCGAATGCGAGTAAGGGCAAGTGGTAAGGCGTCAGGCCACTTTAGCCCAGACTCTATGCACAGTTTTGTGAGAGTGTCCTTAAGAGTTCTATTCATTCTCTCCACTTGGCCCGAACTTTGTGGTCTCCAGGGCGTGTGCAATTTCCATTGGATCCCAAGGGCTCGTGACACCTGCTGAACCACTTGGGAAATAAAATGACTTCCTCGGTCTGACTCAATCACCTCCGGGAGGTGGAAGCGGGGCAGTATTTCATGTAACAAAGCTTTGGTAACGGCTCGTGCCTGACAATGTCATGTAGGGTAGCACTCCACCCAGCCAGTTAATTGATCAACAAAGACAAGCAAGTACTTATAACCCCTACAAGGGGGGACTTCAGCAAAGTCCACCTGCCATCTCTGAAAAGGGTAGGCAGCCCAAGGCCGACCTCCCATTGGGGCAGGCGGTCCGCACCCCTTTTGGTTTGTTCGCTGACAAACAGAACAGTTATTGACAATTCTTTGGGCTTCCATATGCGCACCTAATCCCCGAGTAGATCGGGTGATTAAATCAACCATAGCTCCTGATCCCAAATGTCCCTCCTTATGTAGGGATAGGAGAATCTCCTGAAGTACTGGTCTAGGTACAAAAATCTCCCCTCCTGGCAACTTCCACCACCCAGTGGGAGTTAATTGGGCCCCTGCAGCCTGGGCGTGGGACACTTCCTCCGCTGTATAATGAGGAGCAGGGGTTTTGGGTTCTGTATCCTGGACCCAGAGGAGCCATATGGCCCCTTCTCGTGCGGCTTCTTTTGCAGCTTGATCAGCGAATCGATTATATTTTCGCTGTTCAGTTTCGGGGGCCCTCCCATGTGCACGCACGTGTACTACCGCGACCCGGAGAGGAAGCATCAGGGCCTCAAGCAGTGTCTTAATAAGAGCCCCATGGGCTATTCTTTGGCCTGAGGCTGTAATGAAACCCCTTTCTTTCCATAAGGTTCCATGGGCATGCACCACCATGTATGCATAACGACTGTCAGTATATATATTAATAGTCTTTCCAATTCCCCTTCGGAGCGCCTCAATAAGAGCCACCAGTTCCGCCGCCTGGGCAGATAGGTTGGGGCTTAGCTGAAACTTATACACTTCTCCCTCCTTAACTATGACGGCTGCTCCTGTAAATCGCTTCCCGTCCTCTACATAACTAGATCCATCTACATACATTTCAACATCGGGGTTGGGCCAGGGTATATCTGAAAGATCAGAGCGAGGTTTAGTTTCTTGTTGTAAAACTTCAATACAATCATGGGTGGGACTAGCCCCATAAGGGACTTGGGGCTTTGGTAGTAAAGTAGCTGGATTGAGGGAACTAACTGTTTTAAAAGTTAGGTTAGGAGCTAACAAAAGTCCTATCTCATATCTGGTATGCCTGCTGGGGTTTAAATGTTTTTCCCCGGCTCCTGTTCCCAATATCTGAGGTATTCCATGGGGTACCACAACCTCAGTATCCCCACCCAGGGTTAGTTTTTCAGCCTCCTGTACAAGGAGAGCGGTCGCAGCTACAGCTCGGAGACAAGCTGGCCAGCCCTTAGCGACGGGGTCCAATACCTTGGAGTAATAACCCACAGGTTGCCAGGCCGGTCCCGACCTCTGGCACAGAACCCCGGACGCCACCCCCCTTCTCTCATGAACGTATAGAGTGAACGGCTTCCGGGGATCCGGGAGAGCCAGTGCGGGAGGCTGAACCAAGGCTTCTTTAAGCTCTTGAAATGCTTTTTCTTTTTCTTTAGTCCACTCCCAGTTAAGCAGACCCTCTTTAGTGAGGGACTCATATAGTGGTTTAGCCTTTCCGCCGTAGTCAGGGATCCAAAACCGGCAAAAACCGGTCAGTCCCAAGAAAGCCCTTAGCTCTCTGGGATTTCGGGGTTGAGGGCTTTCAAGTATCGCCTGGATTCTGTCTTTACCCAAGCTACGACGTCCCTGACGAAGCTGATATCCGAGAAAAGTAACCTGTTGTTTGACCAATTGGGCTTTCTCTCTAGAAACCTTATATCCCTGAGCTCCAAGAAAATTGAGGAGCTCTATTGTACATTCCTTACAAGCAGTCTCTGTTTCAGTACTTAGGAGTAAATCATCACAGTACTGAACTATGTTACATGAGAAATGTGCAGCTAGGAACGGAGCCAGGTCTCTTTTTAGTTGGCTGCCAAAAATCTCGGGGGCACAAGTCAGTCCCTGGGGGACAACAGTCCAAAGATACTGAGCCTTGTAATGGGTATCTGGATCTTCCCATTCAAAGGCAAACAGTTTCTGAGACTCCTGATCAAGAGGTATGGAAAAGAAAGCATCTTTTAAATCTATTACAGAGAACCACCCGTGGCTCTTGGGGACTTGGCTTAAAATAGTATGGGGGTTTGGGACAACTGGATAGGGGGCTTCTATCAACTTATTAACCTGCCTCAGGTCCTGGACTAATCGATATTGTCCGTTAGGCTTAGGCACTCCCATTATTGGAGTATTATATGGAGAAGTGCCTTCCCTTAACCACCCACACTGCAAAAACTTTTGAATCAAAGGCTTCAGTCCGATCCGAATGGTTAACTTAAGGGGGTATTGTCGAATTCGGACTGGACGGCTTCCCTCCTTAAGGGAAATGTGTACTGGCAAAGCATTTCGAGCCCGAGCAAAACCTCCCTCCTCAGCCCAGACCTCAGGATTAACCCCTGGCATTTGGTTCTTTTCACTCTCTGGCTGTGCTGGGGAAGGATTTTTAACATTTAACAGGGCCATTTGATAGTTAGAAATTTGGTGTTTAGGGAGCCTAACCTCCAGAGTCCCATTATTGTTGAACGAGATTTCTGCTTGCAGTTTAGTAAGTAGATCTCGTCCTAGCAGCGCAATGGGGCAGGAGGGGCTGCAAACGAATTGGTGGGATATATGGCAGTCTCCTACTTTTACTAGAAGAGGTAGAGATTTTTCCAATTTTATACTTTGTCCTTCTATCCCTTGGACTACAGCACACCCTTGAGCTCTCCCCGGGGAGCCTCAGCTAGGGGAAGCAAGCTAAGGGCAGCTCCTGTATCGATCAGGGCTTCAACTGGGCGGCCCCCTACCTCAATTATCACCGTGGGATCCAGGCCAGCGGGTTGTGCCGCTAGGAGGGGCCGCTGGGTCCCTCGGCCTCCCTATACAGCCGACTCATCGTGTGCCTCGTTATAGAAAACGGGCACAGGCGGGGTCCTATTCCTGCTTCCCTCCCGTCTGTTATGTCGCTGGGGGCATTCATTCTTCCAGTGTCCCTCTTCCTTACAGATAGCACACTGATTTCGTCCCAAACGGGGGCCTCTTCCCTTCTCCTGTAATCCTGTTCGTCCCTTCGTGTTGCCCCCCCCCTTTCCCACTCTCCCCCTTCAGGGCCATTGCCAGTAGGCGGGCCCCCTTTTTCCTTTCCTCATCATCTCTGCGATCATAAACTTTTAGTGCAATTTCCAAGAGCTCCTCTATATTTTTACCTGATGCCCCGTCTATTTTCTGTAGTTTCTTCCGAATGTCCTCATAGGACTGCCCAATGAAAAGGGGAATGAGCACTCGCTTCCCATTAACATCCTCTGGGTCTAGGTCTGTGTATCTTTTACAAGTGTTACACAGGCGCTCATAGAAAGCGGCTGGGTTCTCATTCTTTTCCTGTCGAATATTATACAGTTTAGCCCAATTTGGGGTCTTTCTAACACAACGTTTCATCCCTTGTACTATAGCTAAGGCATATCTACGGTGGCGATTTTGACCTCCCTCAGTTGTATGTGGCCAATTGGGTGCAGCCTCAGGGAGCACGTTGGGTATGTTAGCTGCGTCCTCTCCCCCTGCCACTAATCCCTCCTTGGCTTTTGAAAAGACTAAGCGCCTCTCCTCTGCAGTTAGCAAGGTGTTGAGAGCGATTTTCATGTCGCCCCAAGTAGGGTTATGGGCCGAGACCAAAGTCTCGAAAACTGCTGTTAGCGGGGCGGGGTCCTCTGAGAATGAGGGATTCTGGTGCTTCCAATTATACAGATCACTTGTGGTGAAAGGAACATATATCATAGTGAGATCACCATTAGGACCCACAGTTTCCCTTAGGGGCAGTTCAAGCACCGGGACTGTCTCGGCTGCGGTCTTATTTACCTCGGGGCTCTTGGTAATAGAAAATTTTGTAGCTCCCGGAGTACCTTTTACTTGCCATTCAATACGACTCCTCAGGCGCTGAGCTATCGGGGTAGTGTTCCCGGAGTCTGTAGATGGGCTACCAAGTTCCTGACTACTATGGTCCTCCCCGCTACTGTCTCCCACGTCTTTTTCTGGGGTCCTTGATTCGCAGGGAGGGGAACTACTGTCTGGGGTGGTCAATACAGGGGGAGGGGGTTGTGCCAGGGGGACCAGGAGGCCAGGATACACTGGGGGAGGGTTCACTGGACGAGGATACACTGGAGGAGGGGGCATAGGATCAGGGGCGGTAGGAATCACGGCTGGTGGACAGGGCTTTTTCACAGGGGGACGACCTCGGCGCTGACCTGGGGTCTGAGCCATTAAGGTCCTAATGGCTTGGGCTCTACACTCTCGCAGCCAGGGGGGGGGATTAGCTGTGAGATCCTGCCAGATATCTATATAGGGGTACTGGTCCCAATGTCCATTCTTAGTTACAACGTTATGGACAGCTTCTACAGTTTTTAGCTTCAGTGTTCCCCCGGCTGGCCACTCCACCCCAAATGTTGGCCATTCCACAGTACAGAATTTTATCAAATCATCCTTACATAATGGCATTCCATAATCAGCCTGACGTCTAAACGCCTTCCAATTATTTAGCATACATTCTAAGGGCGTCCCAGCATAAATGCTTTGTCCGGACCCCATTATGCTTGTGTGTAATTAAACCTGGTCACGGGTTCGACCGACCCCCCTTGCGATTAAGATATCCTGGTCACAGGGTTTCCCCTCGCAGGAGTCTCAGGGCGGCTGGAGTCGGTTTAAGTCCTAGACCTGGTTATCACAATTTTGGCCTCCAATACAACATCAATATGAAGAAAAGCAAGACTCCCCCCAAAAACAGAAGCAAGCCCTGAGGCTGTTCTATATCCCAGTAATTATCCAATACAGCCCACGGGCTCGTGAAATTAGTGGTATTATTCATTAATTGCCTGGCTTGCTTAGCATAACCTTCAAGCAACCACAATATCTTCCCACACCGGGGTTACCTATGAGGTCCAATCACACTGCGGGGGCGTTATATCCTTTAAACCCAAGAGGTAAAACGCACTTACCACCCGGAGTGGCCGCGTCCGGCTGTTGGACCTTCCCCTTCTGGCACCGTCTTGTCTCCGTGTCGTTAGGAGTTCTCTTTAGAGAGGACGCAGCCGTCCCGACCGATTACAACGACCCGAGGCCCGAGCGAATCAGTGGCTCGAGGTGGCCACTCCTCGGAATCGCCCTCGGTCGCCGGTCAGCGCCCTCTACAGGGAGAGAAGTCCCGGCGGAGTCGCCAGTTGTTGGCCAAACAGGGCCCGTTTCCCCCTGGAGCTTACCTAATTACACCAAGGAGGCACGGAGAACAAGAAGACGGGTACCACACCTTTATTTTCGTTCAGCTGAGCGGGTGTTTCTTCTCGACTAATGCCAGAGAAGAGCACACCTTACATGGGGGACATGAGTCCCTTTTATAATCAGTAACAAACAACTTTAGTAAACGTCATTATACTGACCTATAGATAACAGGTCACACAGAATACATGATTATTTTGGGGAAGGGGATACAAGATACATCTGTTGCGGATACATTTATCATTTTGAAGGGAGTATAAGGTACATACCTTGACCTTTGGTATTACATATCTTTGAGGATACATGAGAAAACAGCTGCATAAACTATTGTGCCAAGCGGACTAATTAGTAAATAGCTGACATGGTTAAATGAGACTAGATACATGTCTTGTCCTGGATTCCCAGGTTTTGCTTGTTATTCAAATCCCTAGGCCCCTCTTTGGGCTAAAGCCAGGGAAAGAGAGGAAGATACAGGCCTGGGCCTGTTGATTTTTAGGCCTTTTCTATCAGTAGGAGCCCCCAGGGGTTAGGCCCCTGCAGCTATGGTTCGGGCTCTCAGGTGTTGGACCCCTAGAGCTGGTGTTGGGGCCCAAAGGGGTTAGGCCCCTGGAGGTATTGTTCGGGCGCTCAGGGGTTGGGCCCCTAGAGCTGGTGTTGGGGCCCCCAGGGGTTAGGCCCCTGGAGGGATCGTTCGGGCGCTCAGGGGTTGGGCCCTTGGAGCTGGTGTTGAGGCCCACAGGGATTAGGCCCCTGGAGGTATTGTTCGGGCGCTCAGGGGTTGGTCCCCTGGAGCTGGTGTTCGGGCCCGAGGGGTTAGGCCCCTCTAGCTATGCTTCGGGCGTTCAGGGGTTGGGCCCCTGGACTGGTGTTGGGGCCCCCAGGGGCTGGGCCCCTGGAGCTGGTGTTGGGGCCCCAGGGATTAGGCTCCTGGAGCTATGGTTCGGGCGCTCAGGGGATGGGCCCCTGTAACTGGTGTTGGGGCTGTCAGGGTTTGGGCCACTGGAGCTATGGTTCGGGCTCTCAGAGGTTGGGCCCCTGGAGCTGGTGTTGGGGCCCCCAGGGGTTAGGCCCCTGGAGCTATGGTTAGTGCGCTCAGGGGTTCTGCCCCTTGAGCTGGTGTTGGGGCCCCCAGGGGTTGGGCCCCTGGCGCTGGTGTTGGGGCCCCAGGGGTTAGGCCCCTGGAGCTATGGTTCGGGCGCTGAGGTTTTGGACCCTTGGAGGTGGGGTGGGTTCCCCCAGGGGTTAGGCCCCTGTAGCTATGGTTCGAGCGCTCAGGGTTTGGGCCCCTGGAGCTGGTGTTGGGGCCCCCAGGGGTTAGGCTCCTGGAGGTATTGTTTGAGCGCTCAGGGGTTGGTCCCCTGGAGCTGGTGTTGGGGCCCCCAGGGGTTGGGCCCCTGGAGCTATGGTTAGGGCGCTCTGGGGTTGGGACCCCGGAGCTGGTGTTGGGGCCCTGAGGGGTTGGGCTCCTGGAGCTGGTGTTGGGGCCCGCAGGGGTTGGGCCCCTGGAGCTGTGGTTGGGGCCCCCGGGGGTTAGGCCCCTGGAGCTATGGTTCGGGCGATCAGGGGTTGGGACAATGGAGCTGGTGTTGGGGCCCCCAGGGGTTGGGCCCCTGGAGCTGGTGTTGGAGACCCAGGGGCTTAGACCCCTGGAGCTATGGTTCGGGCGCTGAGGGGTTGGGCCCCTGGAGCTGGTGTTTTGGGGCCCCCGGGGTTGGGCCCCTGGAACTGGTGTTGGGGCCCCAGGGGTTAGGCCCCTGGAGCTATGGTTCGGGCGCTCAGGGATTGGGCCTCTGGAGCTGGTGTTGGGGCTCCCAGGGGTTGGGCTCCTGGGGCTGGGGTTGGGGCCCCTAGGGGTTAGGCCCCTGGAGCTATGGTTCCGACGCTCAGGAGTTGGGCCCCTAGAACTGGTGTTGGGGCCCCGAGGGGTTAGGCCCCTGGAGGGATCGTTCGGGCGCTCAGGGTTTGTGCCCTTGGAGCTGGTGTTGAGGCCCCCAGGGATTATGCCGCTGGAGCTATGGTTCGGACGCTCAGGGGTTGGGACCCTGGAGCTGGTGTTGGGGCCCCCAGGGGTTGGGCCCTGGAGCTGGGGTTGGAGCCCCCGGGGGTTAGACCCCTGGAGCTATGTTTCGGGCGCTGAGGGGTTGGGCCCCTTCAGCTGGTGTTGGGCCCCCAGGGGTTGGGCCCCTGGAGCTATGGTTCGGGCGCTCAGGGCTTGGGCCCCTGGAGCTGGTGTTGGGGCCCCCAGGGGTTGGGATCCTGGTTCTGGGGTCGGGGCCCCCAGGGGTTAGGCCCCTGGAGCTATGGTTCCGGCGCTCAGGGGTTGGGCCGTTGGAGCTGGGGTGGGGGCCCCCAGGGGTCAGGCCCCTGGAGGTATGGTTCGTGCGCTCAGGGGTTGGGCCCAGGGAGCTGGTATTGGGGCCCCCAGGGGTTGGGCTCCTGGGGCTGGGGTTGGAGGCCCCAGGGGTTAGGCCCCTGCAGCTATGGTTCGGGCGCTCAGGGGTTGGACCGCTGAAGCTGGTGTTGGGGCCCACAGGGGTTAGGCCCCTGGAGGTATTGTTCGGGCGCTCAGGGGTTGGGCCCTTGGAGCTGGTGTTGAGGCCCCCAGGGATTAGGCCCCTGTAGCTAAGGTTCGGGCGCTCAAGGGTTGGGCTCCTGGAGCTGGTTTTGGGGCCCGCAGGGGTTGGGCCCCTGAAGCTGTGGTTGGGGCCCCCTGGGGTTAAGCCCCTCGAGCTCTGGTTCCGGCGGTGAGGGGTTGGGCCCCTGGAGCTGGTGTTGGGGCCCCCAGGGGTTGGGCCCCTGGAGCTGGTGTTGGGGACCTAGGGGTTAGGCCCCTGGAGCTATGGTTCGGGCGCTCAGGGGTTGGGCCCCTGGAGCTGGTGTTGGGGCCCCAGGGGTTAGGCCCCCGGAGCTATGGTTCGGGCACTCAGGGGTTGGGCCCCTGGAGCTGGTGTTGGGGCTGTCAGGGGTTGGGCCCCTGGAGCTATGGTTCGGGCTCTCAGGGGTTGGGCCCCTGGAGCTGTTGTTGGGGCCCCAGGGGTTAGGCCCCTGGAGCTATGGTTCGGACGCTCAGGGGTTGGGCCCCTGGAGCTGGTGATGGGGCTGTCAGTGGTTGGGCCCCTGGAGCTGGGGTTGGGGCTGTCAGTGGTTGGGCCCCTGGAGCTGGGGTTGGGGCCCCCAGGGGTTAGGCCCCTGGAGATATGGTTCGGGCGCTCCGGGGTTGGGCCCCTGGAGCTCGTGTTGGGGCCCCTAGGGGTTGGGCCCCTGGCGCTGGTGTTGGGGCCCCAGGGGTTAGGCCCCTGGAGCTATGGTTCGGGCGCTGAGGTTTTGGGCCCTAGGAGCTGGGGTGGGTTCCCCCAGGGGTTAGGCCCCTGTAGCTATGGTTCGAGCGCTCAGGGTTTGGGCCCCTGGAGCTGGTGTTGGGGCCCCCAGGGGTTAGGCTCCTGGAGGTATTGTTCGAGCGCTCAGGGGTTGGGCCCCTGGAGCTGGTGTTGGGTCCCCCAGGGGTTAAGCCCCAGGAGGTATTGTTCGGGCGCTCAGGGGTTGGGCCCTTGGAGCTGGTGTTGGGCCCCCAGGGATTAGGCCTCTGGAGCTATGATTCGTGCGCTCAGGGGTTGGGACCCTGGAGCTGGTGTTGGGGTCCCCAGGGGTTGGACCCCTGGAGCTGGTGTTGGGGCCCCAGGGTTTAGGCCCCTGGAGCTATCGTTCGGGCGCTGAGGGGTTGGGCCCCTGGAGCTGGTGTTGGGGCCCCGAGGGGTTGGGCTCCTGGAGCTGGTGTTGGGGCCCACAGGGGTTGGACCCCTGGAGCTGTGGTTGGAGCCCAAGGGGTTAGACCCCTGGAGCTATGGTTCGGGCGCTGAGGGGTTGGGCCCCTGGAGCTGGTGTTGGGGCCCCCAGGGGTTGGACTACTGGAGCTGGTGTTGGGGCCCGAGTGGTTAGGCCCCTGGAGCTATGGTTCCGGCGCTCAGGAGTTGGGCCGTTGGAGCTGGGGTAGGAGCCCCCAGGGGTTAGGCCCCTGCAGCTATGCTTCGGGCGCTCAGGGGTTGGACCCCTAGAGCTGGTGTTGGGGCCCATAGGGGTTAGGCCCCTGGAGGTATTGTTCGGGCGCTCAGGGGTTGGGCCCCTAGAGCTGGTGTTGGGCCCCCAGGGGTTAGGCCCCTGGAGGGATCGTTCGGGCGCTCAGGGGTTGGGCCCTTGGAGCTGGTATTGAGGCCCCCAGGGATTAGGCCCCTGGAGCTATGGTTCGGGCGCTCAGGGGTTCGGACCCTGGAGCTGGTGTTGGGGCCCCCAGGGGTTAGGCCCTGGAGCTGGGGTTGGAGCCCCCGGGGGTTAGACCCCTGGAGCTATGGTTCGGGTGCTGAGGGGTTGGGCCCCTGGAGCTGGTGTTGGACCCCCAGGGGTTGGGCCCCTGGAGCTGGTGTTGGTGCCCCAGGGGTTAGGCCCCTGGAGCTATGGTTCGGGCGCTCAGGGGTTGGGCCCCTGGAGCTGGTGTTGGGTCCCCCAGGGGTTGGACTCCTGGTTCTGGGGCTGGGGCACCCAGGGGTTAGGCCCCTGGAGCTATGGTTTCGGCGCTCAGGGGTTGGGCCGTTGGAGCAGGGGTGGGGGCCCCCAGGGGTTAGGCCCCTGCAGCTATGGTTCGGGCGCTCAGGGGTTGGAAACCTGGAGCTGGTGTTGGGGCCCACAGGGGTTAGGCAACTGGAGGTATTGTTCGAGCGCTCAGGGGTTGGGCCCCTGGAGCTGGTGTTGAGGCCCCCAGGGGTTAGGCCCCTGGAGGGATCGTTCGGGCGCTCAGGGGTTGGGCCCTTGGAGCTCGTGTTGAGGCCCCCAGGGATTATGCCCCTGGAGCTATGATTCAAGCGCTCAGGGGTTGGGCTCCTGGAGCTGGTGTTGGGGTTCGCAGGGGTTGGGCCCCTGGAGCTGTGGTTGGGGCCCCCGGGGGCTAGGCCCCTGGAGCTATGGTTCGGGCGCTCAAGGGGTTGGACCCCTAGAGCTGGTGTTGGGGCCCACAGGGGTTAGGCCCCTGGAGGTATTGTTCGGGCGCTCAGGGGTTGGGCCCCTAGAACTGGTGTTGGAACCCCCGGGGGTTAGACCCTTGGAGCTATGGTTCGGGCGCTGAGGGGTTGGGCCCCTGGAGCTGGTGTTGGGGCCCCCAGGGATTAGGCCCCTGGAGGTATTGTTCGAGCGCTCAGGGGTTCGGCCCCTGGAGCTGGTGTTTTTTAGCCCCCAGGGGTTAGGCCTCTGGAGCTATGTTTCGGGCGCTCAGGGGTTGGGCCCTTGGAGCTCGGGTGGGGCCCCGAGGGGTTAGGCCCCTGGAGCTATGGTTCGGGCGCTCAGGGGTTGGGCCCCTGGAGCTGGTGTTGGGTCCCCCTGGGGTTAGGCCCCTGGAGGTATTGTTCGGGCGCTCAGGCGTTGGGTCCTTGGAGCTGGTGTTGGGGCCTCCAGGGGTTAGGCCCCTGGAGCTATGTTTCGGGCCCTCAGGGGTTGAGCCCCTGGAGCTGGTGTTGGGGCCCCTGAGCTAAAGTCACCCCCTGCTCTCCCATCCCCCACACAGACAGTCCCCACTATATCACAGTAATGCCCAGAGTCATTCACGCATGGAGCAACAGTAACACTGTGTGGCTATGCAGGGTAATGCCCAGAGCATTTGCTGCATGGAGCAAGAGTGACACCATGTAGTCACACAGGGTAATACACAGAACATTTCCCCGCATGGAGGAACAGTGACACCTTGTGGTCACGCACGGTAATGCACAGAGCATTTCCTGCATGTAGCTATGGTTCGGGAGCTCTGGGGTTGGGCCCCTGGAGCTGGTGTTGGGGCTCCCAGGGGTTCGGCCCCTGGAGCTGGTGTTGGGGCCCCAGGGGTTAGGCACCTGGCGCTATGCTTCGGACGCTCAGGGGCTGGGCCCCTGGAGCTGGTGTTGGGGCCCCCAGGGGTTGGGCCGCTGGAGGTGGGGTTTGGGCCCCCAGGGGTTAGTCCCCTGGAGCTGTGCAACGGGCGCTCAGGGGTTGGGCCGTTGGAGCTGGGGTGGGGGCCCCCAGGGGTTAGGCCCCTGCAGCTATTGTTCAGGCGCTCAGGGCTTGGACCCCTGGAGCTGGTGTTGGGGCCCACAGGGGTTGGGGCCCTGGTGGTATTGTTTGGGCGCTCAGGGGTTGGGCCCCTGGAGCTGGTGTTGGGGCCCCCAGGGATCAGGCCCCTGGAGCTATGGTTCGGGCGCTCAGGGGTTGGGACCCTGGAGCTGGTGTTGGGGCCCCCAGGGTGTGGGCCCTGGAGCTGGGGTTGGAGCCCCCGGGGGTTAGACCCTTGGAGCTATGGTTCGTGTGCTGAGGGGTTGGGCCCCTGGAGCTGGTGTTGTGGCCCCCAGGGGTTGGGCCCCTGGAGCTGGTGTTGGGGCCCCAGGGGTTAGGCCCCTGGAGCTATGGTTCGGGCGCTCAGGGTTTGGGCCCCTGGAGCTGCTGTTGGGGCCCCCAGGGGTTGGGCTCCTGAGCTGTGGTTGGGGCCCCCAGGGGTTAGGTCCCTGGAGCTATGGTTCCGGCGCTCAGGGGTTGGGCTGTTGGAGCTGGGGTGGGGGCCCACAGGGGTCAGGCCCCTGGAGCTATGGTTCGTGCGCTCAGGGGTTGGGCCCCTGGAGGTGGTGTTGGGGCCCCCAGGGGTTGGGCTCCTGGGGCTGGGGTTGTGGCCCCCTGGGGTTAGACCCGTGGAGCTATGGTTCCGGCGCTCAGGGGTTGGGCCGTTGGAGCTGGGGTGGGGTCCCCCAGGGATTAGGCCCCTGCAGCTATTGTTCAGGCGCTCAGGGGTTGGACCCCTGGAGCTGGTGTTGGGGCCCACAGGGGTTTGGGCCCTGGTGGTATTGTTCGGGTGCTCAGGGGTTGGGCCCCTGGGGCTGGTGTTGGGGCCCCCAGGAGTTAGGCCCCTGGAGTGATCGTTCGGGCGCTCAGGGGTTGGGCCCTTGCAGCTGGTGTTGAGGCCCCCAGGGATTAGGCCCCTGGAGCTATGGTTCGGGCGCTCAGGGGTTGGGCTGCTGGAGCTGGGGTTGGAGCCCTTGGGGGTTAGACCCCTGGAGCTATGGTTCGGGCGCTGAGGGGTTGGGCCCCTGGAGCTGGTGTTGAGGCCCCTAGGGATTAGGCCCCTGGAGCTATGGTTCGGGCGCTCAGGGGTTGGGCCCCTGGAGCTGGTGTTTGGGCTCCCAGGGTTTGGGCCCCTGGAGCTGGGGTTCACGCCCCCGGGGTTTAGACCCCTGGAGCTATGATTTGGGCGCTCAGGGGTTGGACCCCTGGAGCTGGTGTTGGGGCCCCCAGGGGTTGGGCTCCTGGGCTGGGGTTGGGTCCCCCAGGGGTTAGGCCCCTGGAGCTATGGTTCCGGCGCTCAGGGGTTTGACCCTTGGAGCTGGGATGGGGGCCCCAGGGGTTAGGCCCCTGCAGCTATGGTTCGGGCGCTCAGTTTTTGGGCCCCTGGAGCTGGTGTTGGGGCCCCGAGGGGTTAGGCCCCTCGAGCTATGCTTCGGGCGCTCAGGGGTTGGGCCCCTGGACTGGTGTGTGGCCCCCAGGGGCTGGGCCCCTGGAGATGGTGTTAGGGTCCCAGGGGTTAGGCCCCTGGAGCTATGGTTTGGGCGCTCATGGGTTGGGCCCCTGGAACTGGTTTTGGGGCTGTCAGGGGTTGGGCCCCTGGAGCTATGGTTCGGGCTCTCAGGGGTTTTGCCCCTGGAGCTATTGTTCGGGCCGTCAGGGGTTGGGCCCCTGGTGCTGGGGTTGGGGCCCTTAGGGGTTGGGCCCCTGGAGCTGGTGTTGGGGCCCCAGGGGTTAGGACCCTGGAGCTATGGTTCGGGCGCTCAGGTTTTGGACCCTTGGAGCTGGGGTGAGTTCCCCGAGGGGTAAGGACCCTGTAGTTTTGGTTCGAGCGCTCAGGGGTTGGGCCCCTGGAGCTGGTGTTGGGGCCCCCATGGGTTAGGCCCCTGGAACTATGATTCGGGCGCTCAGGGGTTGGGCCCCTGGAGCTGGTGTTGGGGCCCCCAGGGGTTGGGCCGTTTGAGCTGGGGTGGGGGCCCCCAGGGGTTAGGCCCCTGCAGCTATTGTTCAGGCGCTCAGGGGTTGGACCCCTGGAGCTGGTGTTTGGGCCCACGGGGGTTAGGCCCCTGGTGGTATTGTTCGGGCGCTCAGGGTTTGGGCCCCTGGAGCTGGTCTTGGGGCCCCCAGGGGTTAGGCCCCTGGAGTGATCGTTCGGGCGCTGAAGGCTTGGGCCCCTGGAGCTGGTGTTGAGGCCCCCACGGATTAGGCCCCTGGAGCTAACGTTCGGGCGCTCAATGGTTGGGCCCCTGGAGCTGGTGTTGGGGCCCCCAGGGTTTGGGCTCTAGAGCTGTGGTTGGAGCCCCTGGGGGTTAGACCCTTGGAGCTATGGTTCGCGCGCTCAGGGGTTGGGCCCCTGGAGCTGTTGTTGGGGCCCCCAGGGGTTGGGCTCCTGTGCTGGGGTTGGGGCCCCCAGGGGTTAGGCCCCTGGAGCTATGGTTCCGGCGCTCAGGGGTTTGACCGTTGGAGCTGGGGTGGGGGCCCCCAGGGGTTAGGCCCCTGCAGCTATGTTTCGGGCGCTTAGGGGTTGGACGCCTGGAACTGGTGTTGGGGCCCACAGGGGTTAGCCCCTGGAGGTATTGTTCGGGCGCTCAGGGTTTGGGCCCCTGGAGCTGGTGTTGGGGCCCCGAGGGGTTAGGCCCCTCGAGCTATGCTTCGGGCGCTCAGGGGTTGGGCCCCTGGGCTGGTGTTGTGGCCCCCAGGGGCTGGGCCCCTGGAGCTATGGGTCCGGCTCTCAGGGGTTGGGCCCCTGGAGCTGGTGTTCGTGCCGTCAGGGGTTGGGCCCCTGGTGCTGGGGTTGGGGCCCCCAGGGGTTAGGCCCCTGGAGCTATGGTTCGGGTGCTCTGGGGTTGGGCCCCTGGAGCTGGTGTTCGGGCCCCCAGGGGTGGGCCGCTGGAGCTGGGGTTTGGGCCCCCAGGGGTTAGTCTCCTGGAGCAGTGCAACGGGCGCTCAGGGGTTAGGTCCCTGGAGCTGGGGTCTAGGGCCCTAGAGGTTGGGCCCCTGGAGCTGGGGTGGGGGCCCCCAGGGGTTAGGCCCCTGGAGCTATGGTTCGGGCGCTCAGGGGTTGGGCCCCTGGAGCTGGTGTTGGGGACCCAGGGGTTAGGCCCCTGGAGGTATCGTTCGGGCGCTCAGGGGTTGTTCCCTTGGAGCTGGTTTTAGGGCCCCCAGGGTTTAGGCCCCTGGAGCTATGGTTCGGGCGCTCAGGGGTTGGGCCGCTGGAGCTGGAGTTAGGGCCCCCAGGGGTTGGACCCCTGGAGCTGGTGTTGGGGCTGTCAGGGGTTGGGCCCCTGGAGCTATGGTTCGGGCTCTCAGGGGTTGGGCCCCTGGAGCTGGTGTTGGGGCCGTCAGGGGTTGGGCCCCTGGAGCTGGGGTTGTGGCCCCCAGGGGTTAGGCCCCTGGGGCTATGGTTCGGGCGCTCAGGGGTTGGACCCCTGGAGCTGGTGTTTGGGCCCCCAGGGGTTGGGCCCCTGGCGCTGGTGTTGTGGCCCCAGGGGTTAGGCCCCTGGAGCTATGGTTCGGGCGCTGAGGTTTTGGGCCCTTGGAGCTGGGGTGGGTTTCCCCCAGGGGTTAGGCCCCTGTAGCTATGGTTCGAGCGCTCAGGGTTTGGGCCCCTAGAGCTGGTGTTGGGGCCCTCAGGGGTTAGGCTCCTGGAGGTATTGTTCGAGCGATCAGGGGTTGGGCCCCTGGAGCTGGTGTTGTGGCCCCCAGGGGTTAGGCCCCTGGAGGTATTATTCGAGCGCTCAGGGGTTGGGCGCTTGGAGCTGGTGTTGGGCCCCCAGGGATTAGGCCCCTGGAGCTATGGTTCGGACGCTCAGGGGTTGGGACCCTGGAGCTGGTGTTTGGGTCCTCTGGGGTTGGGCCCCTGGAGCTAGTGTTGGGGCCCCAGGGTTTAGGATCCTGGAGCTATGGTTCGAGCGCTGAGGGGTTGGGCCCCTGGAGCTGGTGTTGGGGCCCCTAGGGGTTGGGCCCCTGGAGCTATGGTTAGGGCGCTCTGGAGTTGGGCCCCTGGAGCTGGTGTTGGGGCCCCGAGGGGTTGGGCTCCTGGAGCTGGTGTTGGGGCCCGCAGGGGTTGGGCCCCTGGAGCTGTGGTTGGGGCCCCCGGGGGTTAGGCCCCTGGAGCTATGGTTCGGGCGCTCAGGGGTTGGGACAATGGAGCTGGTGTTGGGGTCCCCAGGGGTTCGGCCCCTGGAGCTGGTGTTGGAGCCCCAGGGGGTTAGACCCCTGGAGCTATGGTTCGGGCGTTGAGGGGTTGGTCCCCTGGAGCTGGTGTTGGGGCCCCCAGGGGTTGGGCCCCTGGAGCTGGTGTTGGGGCCCCAGGGGTTAGGCCCCTGGAGCTATGGTTCGGGCGCTCAGGGGTTGGGCCCCTGGAGCTGGTGTTGGGGCCCCCAGGGGTTCGGCTCCTGGTTCTGGGGATGGGGCCCCCAGGGGTTAGGCCCCTGGAGCTTTGGTTCCGGCGCTCAGGGGTTGGGCCGTTGGAGCTGGGGTGGGGGCCCCCAGGGGTTAGGCCCCTGGAGGTATTATTCGGGCGCTCAGGGGTTGGGCGCTTGGAGCTGGTGTTAGGCCCCCAGGGATTAGGCCCCTGGAGCTATGGTTCGGGCGCTCAGGGGTTGGGACCCTGGAGCTGGTGTTTGGGTCCCCAGGGGTTGGGCCCCTGGAGCTGGTGTTGGGGCCCCAGGGTTTAGGCCCCTGGAGCTATGGTTCGGGCGCTGAGGGGTTGGGCCCCTGGAGCTGGTGTTGGGGCCCCTAGGGGTTGGGCCCCTGGAGCTATGGTTAGGGCGCTCTGGAGTTGGGCCCCTGGAGCTGGTGTTGGGTCCCCGAGGGGTTGGGCTCCTGGAGCTGGTGTTGGGGCCCGCAGGGGTTGGGCCCCTGGAGCTGTGGTTGGGGTCCCCGGGGGTTAGGCCCCTGGAGCTATGGTTCGGGCGCTCAGGGGTTGGGACAATGGAGCTGGTGTTGGGGCCCCCAGGGGTTGGGCCCCTGGAGCTGGTGTTGGAGCCCCAGGGGGTTAGACCGCTGGAGCTATGGTTCGGGCGTTGAGGGATTGGGCCCCTGGAGCTGGTGTTGGGGCCCCCAGGGGTTAGGCCCCTGGTGGTATTCTTCAGGCGCTCAGGGGTTGGGCCCCTGGAGCTGGTGTTGGGGCCCTGAGGGGTTAGGCCCCTCGAGCTATGCTTCGGGCGCTCAGGGGTTGGGCCCCTGGGCTGGTGTTGTGGCCCCCAGGGGCTAGGCCCCTGGAGATGATGTTGGGGTCCCAGGGGTTAGGCCCTTCGAGCTATGGTTCGGGCGCTCAGGGGTTGGGCCCCTGGAACTGGTGTTGGGGCTGTCAGGGGTTGGGCCTCTGGAGCTGGTGCTGGTGCCGTCAGGGGTTGGGCCCCTGTTGCTGGGGTTGGGGCCCCCAGGGGTTAGGCCCCTGGAGCTATGGTTCGGGTGCTCAGGGTTTGGGCCCCTGGAGCTGGTGTTGGGGCCCCCAGGGGTTGGGCCACTGGCGCTGGTGTTGGGGCCCCAGGGGTTAGGCCCCTGGAGCTATGGTTCAGGCGCTCAGGTTTTGGACCCTTGGAGCTGGGGTGATTTCCCCCAGGGGTTAGGACCCTGTAGTTTTGGTTCGAGCGCTCAGGGTTTGGGCCCCTGGAGCTGGTGTTGGGGCCCCCAGGGGTTAGGCTCCTGGAGGTATTGTTCGAGCGCTGAGGGGTTGGGCCCCTGGAGCTGGTGTTCGGGCCCCCAGGGGTTAGGCCCCTGGAGCTATGATTCGGGCGCTCAGGGGTTGGGCCCCTGGAGCTGGTGTTGGGGCCCCCAGGGGTTGGGCCCCTGGAGCTGGTGTTGGGGCCCCCACTGGTTGGGCCCCTGGAGCTGGGGTTCGGGCCCCCAGGGGTTAGGCCCCTGGAGGGATCGTTCGGGCGCTCAGGTGTTGGGCCCATGGAGCTGGTGTTGAGGCACCCAGGGATTAGGCCCCTGGAGCTATGGTTCGCGCGCTCAGGGGTTGGGCCCCTGGAGCTGTTGTTGGGGCCCCCAGGGGTTGGGCTCCTGTGCTGGGGTTGGGGCCCCCAGGGGTTAGGCCCCTGGAGCTATGGTTCCGGCGCTCAGGGGTTTGACCGTTGGAGCTGGGGTGGGGGCCCCCAGGGGTTAGGCCCCTGCAGCTATGTTTCGGGCGCTTAGGGGTTGGACGCCTGGAACTGGTGTTGGGGCCCACAGGGGTTAGCCCCTGGAGGTATTGTTCGGGCGCTCAGGGTTTGGGCCCCTGGAGCTGGTGTTGGGGCCCCGAGGGGTTAGGCCCCTCGAGCTATGCTTCGGGCGCTCAGGGGTTGGGCCCCTGGGCTGGTGTTGGGGCCCCCAGGGGCTGGGCCCCTGGAGCTATGGTTCCGGCTCTCAGGGGTTGGGCCCCTGGAGCTGGTGTTGGTGCCGTCAGGGGTTGGGCCCCTGGTGCTGGGGTTGGGGCCCCCAGGGGTTAGGCCCCTGGAGCTATGGTTCGGGTGCTCAGGGGTTGGGCCCCTGGAGCTGGTGTTCGGGCCCCCAGGGGTGGGCCGCTGGAGCTGGGGTTTGGGCCCCCAGGGGTTAGTCTCCTGGAGCAGTGCAACGGGCGCTCAGGGGTTAGGTCCCTGGAGCTGGGGTCTAGGGCCCTAGAGGTTGGGCCCCTGGAGCTGGGGTGGGGGCCCCCAGGGGTTAGGCCCCTGGAGCTATGGTTCGGGCGCTCAGGGGTTGGGCCCCTGGAGCTGGTGTTGGGGACCCAGGGGTTAGGCCCCTGGAGGTATCGTTCGGGCGCTCAGGGGTTGTTCCCTTGGAGCTGGTTTTAGGGCCCCCAGGGTTTAGGCCCCTGGAGCTATGGTTCGGGCGCTCAGGGGTTGGGCCGCTGGAGCTGGAGTTAGGGCCCCCAGGGGTTGGACCCCTGGAGCTGGTGTTGGGGCTGTCAGGGGTTGGGCCCCTGGAGCTATGGTTCGGGCTCTCAGGGGTTGGGCCCCTGGAGCTGGTGTTGGGGCCGTCAGGGGTTGGGCCCCTGGAGCTGGGGTTGTGGCCCCCAGGGGTTAGGCCCCTGGGGCTATGATTCGGGCGCTCAGGGGTTGGACCCCTGGAGCTGGTGTTGGGGCCCCCAGGGGTTGGGCCCCTGGCGCTGGTGTTGTGGCCCCAGGGGTTAGGCCCCTGGAGCTATGGTTCGGGCGCTGAGGTTTTGGGCCCTTGGAGCTGGGGTGGGTTTCCCCCAGGGGTTAGGCCCCTGTAGCTATGGTTCGAGCGCTCAGGGTTTGGGCCCCTAGAGCTGGTGTTGGGGCCCTCAGGGGTTAGGCTCCTGGAGGTATTGTTCGAGCGCTCAGGGGTTGGGCCCCTGGAGCTGGTGTTGTGGCCCCCAGGGGTTAGGCCCCTGGAGGTATTATTCGAGCGCTCAGGGGTTGGGCGCTTGGAACTGGTGTTGGGCCCCCAGGGATTAGGCCCCTGGAGCTATGGTTCGGGCGCTCAGGGGTTGGGACCCTGGAGCTGGTGTTTGGGTCCTCTGGGGTTGGGCCCCTGGAGCTAGTGTTGGGGCCCCAGGGTTTAGGATCCTGGAGCTATGGTTCGAGCGCTGAGGGGTTGGGCCCCTGGAGCTGGTGTTGGGGCCCCCAGGGGTTGGGCCCCTGGAGCTATGGTTAGGGCGCTCTGGGGTTGGGCCCCTGGAGCTGGTGTTGGGGCCCCGAGGGGTTGGGCTCCTGGAGCTGGTGTTGGGGCCCGCAGGGGTTGGGCCCCTGGAGCTGTGGTTGGGGCCCCCGGGGGTTAGGCCCCTGGAGCTATGGTTCGGGCGCTCAGGGGTTGGGACAATGGAGCTGGTGTTGGGGTCCCCAGGGGTTCGGCCCCTGGAGCTGGTGTTGGAGCCCCCGGGGGTTAGACCCCTGGAGCTATGGTTCGGGCGTTGAGGGGTTGGGCCCCTGGAGCTGGTGTTGGGGCCCCCAGGGGTTGGGCCCCTGGAGCTGGTGTTGGGGCCCCAGGGGTTAGGCCCCTGGAGCTATGGTTCGGGCGCTCAGGGGTTGGGCCCCTGGAGCTGGTGTTGGGGCCCCCAGGGGTTCGGCTTCCTGGTTCTGGGGATGGGGCCCCCAGGGGTTAGGCCCCTGGAGCTTTGGTTGGGACGCTCAGGGGTTGGGCCGTTGGAGCTGGGGTGGGGGCCCCCAGGGGTTAGGCCCCTGGAGGTATTATTCGGGCGCTCAGGGGTTGGGCGCTTGGAGCTGGTGTTAGGCCCCCAGGGATTAGGCCCCTGGAGCTATGGTTCGGGCGCTCAGGGGTTGGGACCCTGGAGCTGGTGTTTGGGTCCCCAGGGGTTGGGCCCCTGGAGCTGGTGTTGGGGCCCCAGGGTTTAGGCCCCTGGAGCTATGGTTCGGGCGCTGAGGGGTTGGGCCCCTGGAGCTGGTGTTGGGGCCCCTAGGGGTTGGGCCCCTGGAGCTATGGTTAGGGCGCTCTGGAGTTGGGCCCCTGGAGCTGGTGTTGGGTCCCCGAGGGGTTGGGCTCCTGGAGCTGGTGTTGGGGCCCGCAGGGGTTGGGCCCCTGGAGCTGTGGTTGGGGCCCCCGGGGGTTAGGCCCCTGGAGCTATGGTTCGGGCGCTCAGGGGTTGGGACAATGGAGCTGGTGTTGGGGCCCCCAGGGGTTGGGCCCCTGGAGCTGGTGTTGGAGCCCCAGGTTTAGACCGCTGGAGCTATGGTTCGGGCGTTGAGGGATTGGGCCCCTGGAGCTGGTGTTGGGGCCCCCAGGGGTTGGGCCGTTGGAGCTGGGGTGGGGGCCCCCAGGGGTTAGGCCTCTGCAGCTATTGTTCAGGCGCTCAGGGGTTGGACCCCTTGAGCTGGTGTTGGGGCCCCCAGGGGTTAGGCCCCTGGTGGTATTCTTCAGGCGCTCAGGGGTTGGGCCCCTGGAGCTGGTGTTGGGGCCCCTAGGGGTTGGGCCCCTGGAGCTATGGTTAGGGCGCTCTGGAGTTGGGCCCCTGGAGCTGGTGTTGGGTCCCCGAGGGGTTGGGCTCCTGGAGCTGGTGTTGGGGCCCGCAGGGGTTGGGCCCCTGGAGCTGTGGTTGGGGTCCCCGGGGGTTAGGCCCCTGGAGCTATGTTTCGGGCGCTCAGGGGTTGGGACAATGGAGCTGGTGTTGGGGCCCCCAGGGGTTGGGCCCCTGGAGCTGGTGTTGGAGCCCCAGGGGGTTAGACCGCTGGAGCTATGGTTCGGGCGTTGAGGGATTGGGCCCCTGGAGCTGGTGTTGGGGCCCCCAGGGGTTGGGCCGTTGGAGCTGGGGTGGGGGCCCCCAGGGGTTAGGCCTCTGCAGCTATTGTTCAGGCGCTCAGGGGTTGGACCCCTTGAGCTGGTGTTGGGGCCCCCAGGGGTTAGGCCCCTGGTGGTATTCTTCAGGCGCTCAGGGGTTGGGCCCCTGGAGCTGGTGTTGGGGCCCTGAGGGGTTAGGCCCCTCGAGCTATGCTTCGGGGCGCTCAGGGGTTGGGCCCCTGGGCTGGTGTTGTGGCCCCCAGGGGCTGGGCCCCTGGAGATGATGTTGGGGTCCCAGGGGTTAGGCCCTTCGAGCTATGGTTCGGGCGCTCAGGGGTTGGGCCCCTGGAACTGGTGTTGGGGCTGTCAGGGGTTGGGCCTCTGGAGCTGGTGCTGGTGCCGTCAGGGGTTGGGCCCCTTTTGCTGGGGTTGGGGCCCCCAGGGGTTAGGCCCCTGGAGCTATGGTTCGGGTGCTCAGGGTTTGGGCCCCTGGAGCTGGTGTTGGGGCCCCCAGGGGTTGGGCCACTGGCGCTGGTGTTGGGGCCCCAGGGGTTAGGCCCCTGGAGCTATGGTTCAGGCGCTCAGGTTTTGGACCCTTGGAGCTGGGGTGATTTCCCCCAGGGGTTAGGACCCTGTAGTTTTGGTTCGAGCGCTCAGGGTTTGGGCCCCTGGAGCTGGTGTTGGGGCCCCCAGGGGTTAGGCTCCTGGAGGTATTGTTCGAGCGCTGAGGGGTTGGGCCCCTGGAGCTGGTGTTCGGGCCCCCAGGGGTTAGGCCCCTGGAGCTATGATTCGGGCGCTCAGGGGTTGGGCCCCTGGAGCTGCTGTTGGGGCCCCCAGGGGTTGGGCCCCTGGAGCTGGTGTTGGGGCCCCCACTGGTTGGGCCCCTGGAGCTGGGGTTCGGGCCCCCAGGGGTTAGGCCCCTGGAGGGATCGTTCGGGCGCTCAGGTGTTGGGCCCTTGGAGCTGGTGTTGAGGCACCCAGGGATTAGGCCCCTGGAGCTATGGTTCGCGCGCTCAGGGGTTGGGCCCCTGGAGCTGTTGTTGGGGCCCCCAGGGGTTGGGCTCCTGTGCTGGGGTTGGGGCCCCCAGGGGTTAGGCCCCTGGAGCTATGGTTCCGGCGCTCAGGGGTTTGACCGTTGGAGCTGGGGTGGGGGCCCCCAGGGGTTAGGCCCCTGCAGCTATGTTTCGGGCGCTTAGGGGTTGGACGCCTGGAACTGGTGTTGGGGCCCACAGGGGTTAGCCCCTGGAGGTATTGTTCGGGCGCTCAGGGTTTGGGCCCCTGGAGCTGGTGTTGGGGCCCCGAGGGGTTAGGCCCCTCGAGCTATGCTTCGGGCGCTCAGGGGTTGGGCCCCTGGGCTGGTGTTGGGGCCCCCAGGGGCTGGGCCCCTGGAGCTATGGTTCCGGCTCTCAGGGGTTGGGCCCCTGGAGCTGGTGTTGGTGCCGTCAGGGGTTGGGCCCCTGGTGCTGGGGTTGGGGCCCCCAGGGGTTAGGCCCCTGGAGCTATGGTTCGGGTGCTCTGGGGTTGGGCCCCTGGAGCTGGTGTTCGGGCCCCCAGGGGTGGGCCGCTGGAGCTGGGGTTTGGGCCCCCAGGGGTTAGTCTCCTGGAGCAGTGCAACGGGCGCTCAGGGGTTAGGTCCCTGGAGCTGGGGTCTAGGGCCCTAGAGGTTGGGCCCCTGGAGCTGGGGTGGGGGCCCCCAGGGGTTAGGCCCCTGGAGCTATGGTTCGGGCGCTCAGGGGTTGGGCCCCTGGAGCTGGTGTTGGGGACCCAGGGGTTAGGCCCCTGGAGGTATCGTTCGGGCGCTCAGGGGTTGTTCCCTTGGAGCTGGTTTTAGGGCCCTCAGGGTTTAGGCCCCTGGAGCTATGGTTCGGGCGCTCAGGGGTTGGGCCGCTGGAGCTGGAGTTAGGGCCCCCAGGGGTTGGACCCCTGGAGCTGGTGTTGGGGCTGTCAGGGGTTGGGCCCCTGGAGCTATGGTTCGGGCTCTCAGGGGTTGGGCCCCTGGAGCTGGTGTTGGGGCCGTCAGGGGTTGGGCCCCTGGAGCTGGGGTTGTGGCCCCCAGGGGTTAGGCCCCTGGGGCTATGATTCGGGCACTCAGGGGTTGGACCCCTGGAGCTGGTGTTGGGGCCCCCAGGGGTTGGGCCCCTGGCGCTGGTGTTGTGGCCCCAGGGGTTAGGCCCCTGGAGCTATGGTTCGGGCGCTGAGGTTTTGGGCCCTTGGAGCTGGGGTGGGTTTCCCCCGGGGGTTAGGCCCCTGTAGCTATGGTTCGAGCGCTCAGGGTTTGGGCCCCTAGAGCTGGTGTTGGGGCCCTCAGGGGTTAGGCTCCTGGAGGTATTGTTCGAGCGATCAGGGGTTGGGCCCCTGGAGCTGGTGTTGTGGCCCCCAGGGGTTAGGCCCCTGGAGGTATTATTCGAGCGCTCAGGGGTTGGGCGCTTGGAACTGGTGTTGGGCCCCCAGGGATTAGGCCCCTGGAGCTATGGTTCGGGCGCTCAGGGGTTGGGACCCTGGAGCTGGTGTTTGGGTCCTCTGGGGTTGGGCCCCTGGAGCTAGTGTTGGGGCCCCAGGGTTTAGGATCCTGGAGCTATGGTTCGAGCGCTGAGGGGTTGGGCCCCTGGAGCTGGTGTTGGGGCCCCTAGGGGTTGGGCCCCTGGAGCTATGGTTAGGGCGCTCTGGGGTTGGGCCCCTGGAGCTGGTGTTGGGGCCCCGAGGGGTTGGGCTCCTGGAGCTGGTGTTGGGGCCCGCAGGGGTTGGGCCCCTGGAGCTGTGGTTGGGGCCCCCGGGGGTTAGGCCCCTGGAGCTATGGTTCGGGCGCTCAGGGGTTGGGACAATGGAGCTGGTGTTGGGGCCCCCAGGGCTTGGGCCCCTGGAGCTGGTGTTGGAGCCCCAGGGGGTTAGACCCCTGGAGCTATGGTTCGGGCGTTGAGGGGTTGGTCCCCTGGAGCTGGTGTTGGGGCCCCCAGGGGTTGGGCCCCTGGAGCTGGTGTTGGGGCCCCAGGGGTTAGGCCCCTGGAGCTATGGTTCGGGCGCTCAGGGGTTGGGCCCCTGGAGCTGGTGTTGGGGCCCCCAGGGGTTCGGCTCCTGGTTCTGGGGATGGGGCCCCCAGGGGTTAGGCCCCTGGAGCTTTGGTTGGGACGCTCAGGGGTTGGGCCGTTGGAGCTGGGGTGGGGGCCCCCAGGGGTTAGGCCCCTGGAGGTATTATTCGGGCGCTCAGGGGTTGGGCGCTTGGAGCTGGTGTTAGGCCCCCAGGGATTAGGCCCCTGGAGCTATGGTTCGGGCGCTCAGGGGTTGGGACCCTGGAGCTGGTGTTTGGGTCCCCAGGGGTTGGGCCCCTGGAGCTGGTGTTGGGGCCCCAGGGTTTAGGCCCCTGGAGCTATGGTTCGGGCGCTGAGGGGTTGGGCCCCTGGAGCTGGTGTTGGGGCCCCCAGGGGTTGGGCCCCTGGAGCTATGGTTAGGGCGCTCTGGAGTTGGGCCCCTGGAGCTGGTGTTGGGTCCCCGAGGGGTTGGGCTCCTGGAGCTGGTGTTGGGGCCCGCAGGGGTTGGGCCCCTGGAGCTGTGGTTGGGGCCCCCGGGGGTTAGGCCCCTGGAGCTATGGTTCGGGCGCTCAGGGGTTGGGACAATGGAGCTGGTGTTGGGGCCCCCAGGGGTTGGGCCCCTGGAGCTGGTGTTGGAGCCCCAGGTTTAGACCGCTGGAGCTATGGTTCGGGCGTTGAGGGATTGGGCCCCTGGAGCTGGTGTTGGGGCCCCCAGGGGTTGGGCCGTTGGAGCTGGGGTGGGGGCCCCCAGGGGTTAGGCCTCTGCAGCTATTGTTCAGGCGCTCAGGGGTTGGACCCCTTGAGCTGGTGTTGGGGCCCCCAGGGGTTAGGCCCCTGGTGGTATTCTTCAAGCGCTCAGGGGTTGGGCCCCTGGAGCTGGTGTTGGGGCCCTGAGGGGTTAGGCCCCTCGAGCTATGCTTCGGGCGCTCAGGGGTTGGGCCCCTGGGCTGGTGTTGTGGCCCCCAGGGGCTAGGCCCCTGGAGATGATGTTGGGGTCCCAGGGGTTAGGCCCTTCGAGCTATGGTTCGGGCGCTCAGGGGTTGGGCCCCTGGAACTGGTGTTGGGGCTGTCAGGGGTTGGGCCCCTGGAGCTGGTGCTGGTGCCGTCAGGGGTTGGGCCCCTGTTGCTGGGGTTGGGGCCCCCAGGGGTTAGGCCCCTGGAGCTATGGTTCGGGTGCTCAGGGTTTGGGCCCCTGGAGCTGGTGTTGGGGCCCCCAGGGGTTGGGCCACTGGCGCTGGTGTTGGGGCCCCAGGGGTTAGGCCCCTGGAGCTATGGTTCGGGCGCTCAGGTTTTGGACCCTTGGAGCTGGGGTGAGTTCCCCCAGGGGTTAGGACCCTGTAGTTTTCGTTCGAGCGCTCAGGGTTTGGGCCCCTGGAGCTGGTGTTGGGGCCCCCAGGGGTTAGGCTCCTGGAGGTATTGTTCGAGCGCTGAGGGGTTGGGCCCCTGGAGCTGGTGTTCGGGCCCCCAGGGGTTAGGCCCCTGGAGCTATGATTCGGGCGCTCAGGGGTTGGGCCCCTGGAGCTGCTGTTGGGGCCCCCAGGGGTTGGGCCCCTGGAGCTGGTGTTGGGGCCCCCACTGGTTGGGCCCCTGGAGCTGGGGTTCGGGCCCCCAGGGGTTAGGCCCCTGGAGGGATCGTTCGGGCGCTCAGGTGTTGGGCCCTTGGAGCTGGTGTTGAGGCACCCAGGGATTAGGCCCCTGGAGCAATGCTTCGGGCGCTCAGGGGTTGGGCTCCTGGAGCAGGTGTTGGGGCCCGTAGGGGTTGGGCCCCTGGAGCTGTGGTTGGGGCCCCCGGGGGTTAGGCCCCTGGAGCTATGGTTTGGGCTTTCAGGGGTTGGGAGAATGGAGCTGGTGTTGGGGCCCCCAGGGGTTGGGCCCTGGAGCTCGGGTTGGAGCCCCCGGGGGTTAGACCCTGGAGCTATGGTTCGGGCGCTCAGGGATTGGGACAATGGAGCTGGTGTTGGGGCCCCCAGGGGTTGGGCCCCTGGAACTGGTGTTGGGGCCCCAGGGGTTTGGCCCCTGGAGCTATGGTTCGGTCGCTCAGGGGTTGGGCCCCTGGAGCTGGTGTTGGGGCCCCCAGGGGTTGGTCCCCTGGAACTGGTGTTGGGGCCCCAGGGGTAAGGCCCCTGGAGCTATGGTTCGGTCTCTCAGGGGTTGGGCCCCTTGGGCTATGGTTCGGGCGCTCAGGGGTTCGGCCCCTGGAGCTGGGGTCGAGGGCCCCAGGGGTTGGGCCCCTGGATCTGGGGTTGCTGCCCCCGGGCGTTAGGCCCCTGGAGCTATGGTTCGGGCGCTCAGGGGTTGGGTCCTTGGAGCTGGGGTGGAGCCCGCAGGGGTTAGGCCCCTGTAGCTATGGTTCGGGCGCTCAGGGGTTTGGCCGCTGGAGCTGGTGTTGGGTCCCCCAGGGTTTAGGCCCCTGGAGCTATGTTTCGGGCGCTCAGGGGTTGAGCCCCTTGAGCTGGTGTTGGGGCCCCTGAGCTAAAGTCAACCCCTGCTCTCCCATCCCCCACACAGACAGTCCCCACTCTATCACAGTAATGCCCAGAGTATTTCACGCATGGAGCAACAGTAACACTGTGTCGCTATGCAGGGTAATACCCAGAGCATTTCCCCGCATGCAGCAACAGTGACACCATGTAGCCACACAGGGTAATACACAGAGCATTTCCCCGCATGGAGGAACAGTGACACCTTGTGGTCACGCAGGGTAATGCACAGAGCATTTCCTGCATGGAGCTATGCTTCGGGAGTTCTGGGGTTGGGCCCTTGGAGCTGGTGTTGAGGCCCCCAGGGATTAGGCCCCTGGAGCTATGGTTCGGGCGCTCAGGGGTTGGGCTCCTGGAGCTGGGGTTGGAGCCCCCGGGGGTTAGACCCCTGGAGCTATGGTTCGGGCGCTGAAGGGTTGGGCCCCTGGAGCTCGTGTTGAGGCCCCCACGGATTATTCCCCTGGAGCTATCGTTCAGGCGCTCAGGGGTTGGGCCCCTGGAGCTGGTGTTGGGGCCCCCAGGGTTTGGGCCCTAGAGCTGGGGTTGGAGCCCCTGGGGGTTAGACCCCTGGAGCTATGGTTCCGGCGCTCAGGGGTTTGACCGTTGGAGCTGGGGTGGGGGCCCCCAGGGGTTAGGCCCCTGCAGCTATGTTTCGGGCGCTTAGGGGTTGGACGCCTGGAACTGGTGTTGGGGCCCACAGGGTTT
>NW_026114840.1:0-78585 GCF_025201925.1 Gopherus flavomarginatus | reverse complement strand
GAACGCCCGAAGCATAGCTAGAGGGGCTAACCCCTCGGGCCCGAACCCAGCTCCAGGGACCAACCCCTGAGCGCCCGAACATACCTCCATGGGCCTAATCCCTGTGGGCCTCAACACCAGCTCCAAGGGCCCAACCCCTGAGCGCCTCGAGACAGATCCCTCCAGGGCCTAACCCCTCTGGGGGCCCCAACACCACTCTTAGGGGCCCAACCCCTGAGCGCCCGAACAATACCTCCATGGGCCTACCCCTTTTGGGCACCCAACACCAGCTCTATGGGTCCAACACCTGAGAGCCCGAACCATAGCTGCATGGCCTAAACCCCTGGGGGCTCCTACTGATAGAAAGGCCGAAAATCAACAGGCCCGGCCTGTATCTTCCTTCTCTTTCCTGGCTTTAAGCCCAAAGAGGGGCCTAGGGATTGAATACAAGCAAAACCTGGGAATCCAGGACAAGAATGTATTAGTCTCTTTAACCATGTCAGCTATTTACTAATTAGTCCGCTTGGCACAATAGTTTATGCAGCTGTTTTTCTCATGTATTCCTCAAAGATATGTAATAACCAAAGGTAAAGGTCTGTACCTTATACTCCCTTTCAAAATGATAATGTATCCGCACAGATGTATCTTGTATCCCCTTCCCAAAATAATCAATGTATTCGTGTGACCTGTTATCTTATAGGTCAGTATAATGACGTTTACTAAAGTTTTTTGTTAAATGATTATAAAAGGGACTCATGTCCCCCATGTAAGTTGTTGCTCTTCTCTGCATTAGTCGAGAAGAAACAACCCGCTCAGCTGACGAAAATAAAGGTGTGGTTACCCTTCTTCTTGTTCTCCGCTGCCTCCTTGGTGTAATTAGGTAAGGCTCCAGGGGAAACGGGGCCCTGTTTGGCCAACAACTGGCGACTCCGCCGGGAACTTCTCTTCCCTGTAAGAGGCGCTGACCGGCGACCAGGGGCGATTCCGAGGAGTGGCCACCTCGAGCCACTGATTCGCTCGGGCCTCGGGTCGTTGTAATCGGTCGGGACGTCTGCGTCCTCTCTAAAGAGAACTCCTAACGACACGGAGACAAGACGGTGCCAGAAGGGGAAGGTCCAACAGCCGGACGCGGCCACTCCGGGTGGTAATTGCGTTTTAACCTCTTGGGTTTAAAGGATATAACGCCCCCGCATGTGATTGGACCTCATAGGTAACCCCGGTTGTGTGGAAGAGATTGTGGTTGCTTGAAGGTTATGCTAAGCAAGCCATGCATTAATGAATAATACCACTAAATTTCACGAGCCCGTGGCTCGTATTGGATAATTACTGGGATATAGAACAGCCTCAGGGCTTGCTTCTGTTTTTGGGGGGAGTCTTGCTTTTCTTCATATTGATGTTGTATTGGAGGCCAAAATTGTGATAACCAGGTCTAGGACTTAAACCGCCTCCAGCCGCCCTGAGACTCCTGCGAGGGGAAACCCTGTGACCAGGATATCTTAATCGCAAGGGGGGTCGGTCGAACCCGTGACCAGGTTTAATTACACACAAGCATAATGGGGTTCCGGACAAAGCATTTATGCTGGGACGCCCTTAGAATGTATGCTAAATAATTGGAAGGCGTTTAGACGTCAGGCTGATTATGGAATGCCATTATGTAAGGATGATTTGATAAAATTCTGTACTGTGGAATGGCCAACATTTGGGGTGGAGTGGCCAGCCGGGGGAACACTGAAGCTAAAAACTGTAGAAGCTGTCCATAACGTTGTAACTAAGAATGGACATTGGGACCAGTACCCCTATATAGATATCTGGCAGGATCTCACAGCTAATCCCCCCCCTGGCTGCGAGAGTGTAGAGCCCAAGCCATTAGGACCTTAATGGCTCAGACCCCAGGTCAGCGCCGAGGTCGTCCCCCTGTGAAAAAGCCCTGTCCACCAGCCGTGATTCCTACCGCCCCTGATCCTATGCCCCCTCCTCCAGTGTATCCTCGTCCAGTGAACCCTCCCCCAGTGTATCCTGGCCTCCCGGTCCCCCTGGCACAACCCCCTCCCCCTGTATTGACCACCCCAGACAGTAGTTCCCCTCCCTGCGAATCAAGGACCCCAGAAAAAGACGTGGGAGACAGTAGCGGGGAGGACCATAGTAGTCAGGAACTTGGTAGCCCATCTACAGACTCCGGGAACACTACCCCGATAGCTCAGCGCTGAGGAGTCGTATTGAATGGCAAGTAAAAGGTACTCCGGGAGCTACAAAATTTTCTATTACCAAGAGCCCCGAGGTAAATAAGACCGCAGCCGAGACAGTCCCGGTGCTTGAACTGCCCCTAAGGGAAACTGTGGGTCCTAATGGTGATCTCACTATGATATATGTTCCTTTCACCACAAGTGATCTGTATAATTGGAAGCACCAGAATCCCTCATTCTCAGAGGACCCCGCCCCGCTAACAGCAGTTTTCGAGACTTTGGTCTCGGCCCATAACCCTACTTGGGGCGACATGAAAATCGCTCTCAACACCTTGCTAACTGCAGAGGAGAGGCGCTTAGTCTTTTCAAAAGCCAAGGAGGGATTAGTGGCAGGGGGAGAGGGACGCAGCTAACATACCCAACGTGCTCCCTGAGGCTGCACCCAATTGGCCACATACAACTGAGGGAGGTCAAATCGCCACCGTAGATATGCCTTAGCTATAGTACAAGGGATGAAACGTTGTGTTAGAAAGACCCCAAATTGGGCTAAACTGTATAATATTCGACAGGAAAAGAATGAGAACCCAGCCGCTTTCTATGAGCGCCTGTGTAACACTTGTAAAGATACACAGACCTAGACCCAGAGGATGTTAATGGGAAGCGAGTGCTCATTCCCCTTTTCATTGGCAGTCCTATGAGGACATTCGGAAGAAACTACAGAAAATAGACGGGGCATCAGGTAAAAATATAGAGGAGCTCTTGGAAATTGCACTAAAAGTTTATGATCGCAGAGATGATGAGGAAAGGAAAAAGGGGCCCGCCTACTGGCAATGGCCCTGAAGGGGGAGAGTGGGAAAGGGGGGGGGCAACACGAAGGGACGAACAGGATTACAGGAGAAGGGAAGAGGCCCCCGTTTGGGACGAAATCAGTGTGCTATCTGTAAGGAAGAGGGGACACTGGAAGAATGAATGCCCCAGCGACATAACAGACGGGAGGGAAGCAGGAATAGGACCCCGCCTGTGCCCGTTTTCTATAACGAGGCACACGATGAGTCGGCTGTATAGGGAGGCCGAGGGACCCAGCGGCCCCTCCTAGCGGCACAACCCGTGGCCTGGATCCCACGGTGATAATTGAGGTAGGGGGCCGCCCAGTTGAAGCCCCTGATCGATACAGGAGCTGCCCTTAGCTTGCTTCCCCTAGCTGAGGCTCCCCGGGGGAGAGCTCAAGGGTGTGCTGTAGTCCAAGGGATAGAAGGACAAAGTATAAAATTGGAAAAATCTCTACCTCTTCTAGTAAAAGTAGGAGACTGCCATATATCCCACCAATTCGTTTGCAGCCCCTCCTGCCCCATTGCGCTGCTAGGACGAGATCTACTTACTAAACTGCAAGCAGAAATCTCGTTCAACAATAATGGGACTCTGGAGGTTAGGCTCCCTAAACACCAAATTTCTAACTATCAAATGGCCCTGTTAAATGTTAAAAATCCTTCCCCAGCACAGCCAGAGAGTGAAAAGAACCAAATGCCAGGGGTTAATCCTGAGGTCTGGGCTGAGGAGGGAGGTTTTGCTCGGGCTCGAAATGCTTTGCCAGTACACATTTCCCTTAAGGAGGGAAGCCGTCCAGTCCGAATTCGACAATACCCCCTTAAGTTAACCATTCGGATCGGACTGAAGCCTTTGATTCAAAAGTTTTTGCAGTGTGGGTGGTTAAGGGAAGGCACTTCTCCATATAATACTCCAATAATGGGAGTGCCTAAGCCTAACGGACAATATCGATTAGTCCAGGACCTGAGGCAGGTTTAATAAGTTGATAGAAGCCCCCTATCCAGTTGTCCCAAACCCCCATACTATTTTAAGCCAAGTCCCCAAGAGCCACGGGTGGTTCTCTGTAATAGATTTAAAAGATGCTTTCTTTTCCATACCTCTGATCAGGAGTCTCAGAAACTGTTTGCCTTTGAATGGGAAGATCCAGATACCCATTACAAGGCTCAGTATCTTGGACTGTTGTCCCCCAGGGACTGACTTGTGCCCCCGAGATTTTTGGCAGCCAACTAAAAAGAGACCTGGCTCCGTTCCTAGCTGCACATTTCTCATGTAACATAGTTTCAGTACTGTGATGATTTACTCCTAAGTACTGAAACAGAGACTGCTTGTAAGGAATGTACAATAGAGCTCCTCAATTTTCTTGGAGCTCAGGGATATAAGGTTTCTAGAGAGAAAGCCCAATTGGTCAAACAACAGGTTACTTTTCTCGGATATCAGCTTCGTCAGGGACGTCGTAGCTTGGGTAAAGACAGAATCCAGGCGATACTTGAAAGCCCTCAACCCCGAAATCCCAGAGAGCTAAGGGCTTTCTTGGGACTGACCGGTTTTTTGCCGGTTTTGGATCCCTGACTACGGCGGGAAAGGCTAAACCACTATATGAGTCCCTCACTAAAGAGGGTCTGCTTAACTGGGAGTGGACTAAAGAAAAAGAAAAAGCATTTCAAGAGCTTAAAGAAGCCTTGGTTCAGCCTCCCGCACTGGCTCTCCCGGATCCCCGGAAGCCGTTCACTCTATACGTTCATGAGAGAAGGGGGGTGGCGTCCGGGGTTCTGTGCCAGAGGTCGGGACCGGCCTGGCAACCTGTGGGTTATTACTCCAAGGTATTGGACCCCGTCGCTAAGGGCTGGCCAGCTTGTCTCCGAGCTGTAGCTGCGGACCGCTCTCCTTGTACAGGAGGCTGAAAAACTAACCCTGGGTGGGGATACTGAGGTTGTGGTACCCCATGGAATACCTCAGATATTGGGAACAGGAGCCGGGGAAAAACATTTAAACCCCAGCAGGCATACCAGATATGAGATAGGACTTTTGTTAGCTCCTAACCTAACTTTTAAAACAGTTAGTTCCCTCAATCCAGCTACTTTACTACCAAAGCCCCAAGTCCCTTATGGGGCTAGTCCCACCCATGATTGTATTGAAGTTTTACAACAAGAAACTAAACCTCGCTCTGATCTTTCAGATATACCCTGGCCCAACCCCGATGTTGAAATGTATGTAGATGGATCTAGTTATGTAGAGGACGGGAAGCGATTTACAGGAGCAGCCGTCATAGTTAAGGAGGGAGAAGTGTATAAGTTTCAGCTAAGCCCCAACCTATCTGCCCAGGCGGCGGAACTGGTGGCTCTTATTGAGGCGCTCCGAAGGGGAATTGGAAAGACTATTAATATATATACTGACAGTCGTTATGCATACATGGTGGTGCATGCCCATGGAACCTTATGGAAAGAAAGGGGTTTCATTACAGCCTCAGGCCAAAGAATAGCCCATGGGGCTCTTATTAAGACACTGCTTGAGGCCCTGATGCTTCCTCTCCGGGTCGCGGTAGTACACGTGCGTGCACATGGGAGGGCCCCCGAAACTGAACAGCGAAAATATAATCGATTCGCTGATCAAGCTGCAAAAGAAGCCGCACGAGAAGGGGCCATATGGCTCCTCTGGGTCCAGGATACAGAACCCAAAACCCCTGCTCCTCATTATACAGCGGAGGAAGTGTCCCACGCCCAGGCTGCAGGGGCCCAATTAACTCCCACTGGGTGGTGGAAGTTGCCAGGAGGGGAGATTTTTGTACCTAGACCAGTACTTCAGGAGATTCTCCTATCCCTACATAAGGAGGGACATTTGGGATCAGGAGCTATGGTTGATTTAATCACCCGATCTACTCGGGGATTAGGTGCGCATATGGAAGCCCAAAGAATTGTCAATAACTGTTCTGTTTGTCAGCGAACAAACCAAAAGGGGTGCGGACCGCCTGCCCCAATGGGAGGTCGCCTTGGGCTGCCTACCCTTTTCAGAGATGGCAGGTGGACTTTGCTGAAGTCCCCCCTTGTAGGGGTTATAAGTACTTGCTTGTCTTTGTTGATCAATTAACTGGCTGGGTGGAGTGCTACCCTACATGACATTGTCAGGCACGAGCCGTTACCAAAGCTTTGTTACATGAAATACTGCCCCGCTTCCACCTCCCGGAGGTGATTGAGTCAGACCGAGGAAGTCATTTTATTTCCCAAGTGGTTCAGCAGGTGTCACGAGCCCTTGGGATCCAATGGAAATTGCACACGCCCTGGAGACCACAAAGTTCGGGCCAAGTGGAGAGAATGAATAGAACTCTTAAGGACACTCTCACAAAACTGTGCATAGAGTCTGGGCTAAAGTGGCCTGACGCCTTACCACTTGCCCTTACTCGCATTCGGAGGGCCCCCACGTAAGGGTCTAAAACTTTCACCCTTCGAGCTGGTCTTTGGGTTCCCTCCCCGAGTACTCATCCCGGGATACCGAGAGGATATAAACTGGGAAGTGGGGAATGACTCTTTATGGAAACAGGTTTTCTGCGTTGCAATCTGTTTTGTTACAGTTACATCGCTACGCGGCGCCTTTCCAGACCCTTCCCTTGGAACAACCGGTGCATTCTTTCCAGATCGGTGATCAGGTCCTTGTCAAAAAGTGGAAGCGTGATCCACTCACACCGCGGTGGGACGGTCCGTATACTGTATCGCTCATCAGCCAGGCCGCTGTTAAGGTCCTTGGGAGCGACAAGTGGACGCATCATTCCCGAGTAAAGCGGTTCCTGAGCCCTGATTCAGAGAACAGCCAAGCTGAAGAGGACATCAGCCCTCTGTCCCCTCCGGCTCCGGAAGCCCGGAGAGACACAGGTGAAGACTCTACCTGGGAGTACCAAGGATTGGAAGGACTAAAAGGACTGTTTAAAAGACAGAAACAATGAAACCATTCTTTGTATTTCTGGTCTGTATGTTTACTTATGCATATAATTGGGAAAATAGGTTTCTGCAACTAGGGGAACTAATAGCAGATTCTTTTAACCTTACTAATTGCTGGGTATGTGGCGGTCCAGGAGAATTAAATGAGTGGCCCTGGGTAGCTCAGCCGGTACAGCCTAAGTGGTGGCTAAGTAGTTTGAGCATAGTACATAAGGGAACGGGAAGGTGGACTGAAAACCAGGGCCCCTGGCGACTCTATTCTGCTGGAATCGGTGTCTTTTGCCTTAATCGAACAAGGCATGGGGGAAGATATATGGGGGAAAGCAAATGTGAATGGACCCTATCACTGGGTTTTGATTGCTGGGATCCCACTGTCGCCCATATGACTGTTTAAAGTACCAAGGACGATGGAACCTTACCCATGTAAAGCTAACTAACAATAGCTGGGTAAAGTGTTCCTACTGGAATCACAGAGGTGATGGCTGTAAAGCAGTAGGATTAGATGGGTACTTCGATGCCCTCTTCCTAAGCTGCCAGCGAGACAACACCACTGACAAAAATCATGTGGTGCGGTGGTACCAATGGGCATGGCAACACCTTAATGGAACCCGAGTTACCCATTTTCGACAATTTTGGGCTAGTACCAATAACCCGAGATTTGGTTGTAACTGTGTATGGAAGGCAGGAGCTGGAGCATGGAAATGCAACTATTGTAACCCAAATGTAGACAACTTCCTAGGGGGACCTATAGAATCAGGCAACGCTCTCTATTATGAAGAGCCGGGCCCCGCTGATTCCCCTGAGACCTGGGATGGTCCCTTTGCTAACGGAATTTGGGCATTAAAAGGTCATTATTGGATCTGTGGCTCTTATGCTTATCGCAGATTGCCTCCAAACTGGTCGGGAATATGCTACATAGGATACATTAGGCCTTTGTTCTTTCTCTTACCTCAAGCCCAGGGAAACAAATTGGGAGTTAAGGTTTATGATGATCTAGTCAGAGAAAAACGATCTCTAGACTCCACTTTAACTGCTGGAAGTTCCCAAAATTGGAGAGCTCAAGAATGGCCCCCTGAAAGAATTATCAAACACTATGGACCGGCCACCTGGAATCCCAGTGAACTGGTAACCGGGGCCAGAGAACCAATTTATAATCTGAATCGAATTATTAGGCTCCAGGCTATTTTGGAAATAGTAACTAATCAAACGGCCGCAGCACTAGATCTCTTGGCTGATCAATCAACTCAAATAAGACATGCAATTCTCCAGCATCACATAGCTCTTGATTACTTACTAGCAGAAGAAGGGGGACTCTGTGCAAAACTAAATGAGTCTAACTGCTGCTTACAGATAGATGACAATGGTCAGGCCGTGAAACAGTTAACTAAAGAAATGAGGAAGATAACCCATGTCCCAGTACAAACCTGGAACGGTTGGGACACGGATTGGTTTACCTCCTGGCTACCACAATGGGGATGGCTGCGGAAAGGTTTCCTCCTTTTTATACTCTTTATTACCGTTTTATTAACAATTGCTTGCTTTGCCCCATGCTTAATTGCAACAATTCGCAAGCTAGCTGGTCAAGTTACATACCAGCAAATGATGATATTGTACAAACCTGAAGGAACTGAGGCGCAAAGCCCATAAGCTCTTAAAATGTTTTTAAGGGGGGGGAAACTTGATAGAAAAGGCCTAAAAATCAACAGGCCCAGGCCTGTATCTTCCTCTCTTTCCCTGGCTTTAGCCCAAAGAGGGGCCTAGGGATTTGAATAACAAGCAAAACCTGGGAATCCAGGACAAGACATGTATCTAGTCTCATTTAACCATGTCAGCTATTTACTAATTAGTCCGCTTGGCACAAAAGTTTATGCAGCTGTTTTCTCATGTATCCTCAAAGATATGTAATACCAAAGGTCAAGGTATGTACCTTATACTCCCTTCAAAATGATAAATGTATCCGCAACAGATGTATCTTGTATCCCCTTCCCCAAAATAATCATGTATTCTGTGTGACCTGTTATCTATAGGTCAGTATAATGACGTTTACTAAAGTTGTTTGTTACTGATTATAAAAGGGACTCATGTCCCCCATGTAAGGTGTGCTCTTCTCTGGCATTAGTCGAGAAGAAACACCAGCTCAGCTGAACGAAAATAAAGGTGTGGTACCCGTCTTCTTGTTCTCCGTGCCTCCTTGGTGTAATTAGGTAAGCTCCAGGGGGAAACGGGCCCTGTTTGGCCAACACTACCCCAGCTCCAACGGCCCAACTCCTGAGCGCCGGAACCATAGCTCCAGTGGCCTAACCCCTGGGGGCCCGAACCCCAGCCCCAGGAGCCCAACCCCTGGGGGCCCCAACACCAGCTCCAGGGGCCCAACCCCTGAGCGCCCGAACCATAGCTCCAGGGGCCTAACCCCTGTGGCCCCAACACCAGCTCCAGGGGCCCAACCCCTGAGCGCCCGAACCATAGCTCCAGGGGCCTAACCCCTGGGGCTCCAACACCAGCTCCAGGGGCCCAGCCCCTAGGGGCCCCAACACCAGTTCAGGGGCCCAACCCCTGAGCGCCCGAAGCATAGCTCGAGGGGCATAACCCCTCGGGGCCCCAACACCAGCTCCAGGGGCCCAACCCCTGAGCTCCCGAACAATACCTCCAGGGGCTTAACCCCTGTGGGCCCCAACACCAGCTCCAGGGGTCCAACCCCTGACCGCCGGAGCTATAGCTCCAGAGGCCTAACCCCTGGGGGCCCCAACCCCACACCAGGAGCCCAACCGCTGGGGGCCCAAACACCAGCTCCACGGGCCTAACCCCTGGGGGCCCCAAACCCAGCCCCAGGAGCCCAACCTCTGGGGGCCCCAACACCAGCTCCAGGGGTCCAACCCCTGAGCGCCCGAACCATAGCTCCAGGGGCCTAACCCTTGGGGCCCCAACACCAGCTCCAGGGGCCCAACCCCTGGGGGCCCCAATACCAGCTCCAGGAGACCAACCCCTCAGTGCCCGAACCATAGCTCCAGGGGTCTAACTCCCGGGGGCTCCAACCCCAGCTCCACGGCCCAACCCCTGGGGGCCCCAACAACAGCTCCATTGTCCCAACCCCTGAGCTCCCGAACCATAGCTCCAGGGGCCTAACCCCCGGAGGCAACAACCACAGCTCTAGGGGCCCAACCCCTGCAGGCCCCAACACGAGCTCGAGGAGCCCAACCCCTGAGCGCACGAACCATAGCTCCAGGGGCCTAATCCCTGGGGGCCTCAAAACCAGCTCCAAGGGCCCAACCCCTCAGCGCCGGAAACCATAGCTCGAGGGGCCTAACCTCCGGGGGCCCCAACACCAGCTCCAGGTGTCCAACCCTTGAGCGCCCGAACCATAGCTGCAGGGGCCTAACCCCTTGGGGCCCCCACCCCAGCTCCAACGGCCCAACCCCTGAGCGCCGGAATAATAGCTCCACGGGCCTAACCCCTGGGGGCCCCAACCCCAGCTCCATTGTCCCAACCCCTGAGCGCCCGAACCATAACTCCAGGGGCCTAACCTCCGGGGGCCCCAACCACAGCTCCAGGGGACCAACCCTTCGGGGCCCCAACACCAGCTCCAGGGGCCCCACCCCAGAGCGCCCTAACCATAGCTCCAGGGCCGAACCCCTGGGGGCCCCAACACCAGCTCCAGGGGCCCAACCCCTGAGCGCCCGAACAATAACTCCAGGGGCCTAACCCCTGTGGGCCCCAACACCAGCTCCAGGGGTCGAACCCCTGAGCGCCCGAACCATAGCTCCAGGGGCCTAACCCCTGGGGGCCCCAACTCCAGCTCCAGGGGCCCAACCCCTGACAGCCCCAACACCAGCTCCAGGGGTCCAACCCCTGACCGCCGGAACCATAGCTCCAGGGGCCTAACTCCTAGGGGCTCCAACCCCACACCAGGAACCCAACCCCTGGGGGCCCCAACACCAGCTCCAGGGGCCCAACCCCTCAGCGCCCGAACCATAGCTCGAGGGGCCTAACCCTTTGGGGCCCCAACACCAGCTACAGGGGCCCAACCCCTGAGCGCCCGAACAATACCTCCAGGGGCCTAACCCCTGTGGGCCCCAACACCAGCTCCAGGGGTCGAACCCCTGAGCGCCCGAACCATAGCTCCAGGGGCCTAACCCCTGGGGGCTCCAACTCCAGCTCCAGGGGCCCAACCCCTGACAGCCCCAACACCAGCTCCAGGGGCCCAACCCCTGAGAGCCCGAACCATAGCTCCAGTGGCCCAACCCCTGACAGCCCCAACACCAGCTCCAGGGGCCGAACCCCTGAGCGACCGAACCATAGCTCCAGGGGCCTAACCCCTGGAACCCGAACACCAGCTCCAGGGGTCCAGCCCCTGGGGGCCCCAACACCAGTCCAGGGGCCCAACCCCTGAGCGCCCGAAGCATAGCTCGAGGGGTCTAACCCCTCGGGGACCCAACACCAGCTCCAGGGGCCCAACCCCTGAGCGCCCGAACAATACCTCCAGGGGCCTATCCTCTGTAGGCCCCAACACCAGCTCCAGGGGTCCAACCCCTGACCGCCGGAACTATAGCTCAAGGGGCCTAACTCCTAGGGGCCCCAACCCCACACCAGGAACCCAACCCCTGGGGGCCCCAACACCAGCTCCAGGGGCCCAACCCCTGAGCGCTCGAACCATAGCTCCAGGGCCCTAACCCCTGGGTCCCCAACACCAGCTCCAGGGGCTCAACCCCTGGGGGCCCCCACACCAGCTCTAGGGGCCCAACCCCTGAGCGCCCGAACCATAGCTGCAGGGGCCTAACCCCTGGGGGCTCCTACCCCAGCTCCAACGGCACAACTCCTGATCGCCGGAACCATAGCTCCAGGGGCCTAACCCCTGGGGGCCCCAACCCCAGCCCCAGGAGCCCAACCCCTGGGGGCCCCAACACCAGCTCCAGGGGCCCAACCCCACAGCGCCCGAACTATAGCTCCAGGGGTCTAACCCCCGGGGGCTCCAACCCCAGCTCCAGGGCCCAACCCCTGGGGGCCCCAACACCAGCTCCATTGTCCCAACCCCTGAGCGCCCGAACCATAGCTCCAGGGGTCTAACCCCCGGGGGCTCCAACCACAGCTCCAGGGGCCCAACCCCTGAGCGCCCGAACCATAGCTCCAGGGGCCTAATCCCTGGGGGCCTCAACACCAGCTCCAAGGGCCCAACCCCTAAGCGCCCGAACGATCCCTCCAGGGTCCTAACCCCTGGGGGCCCCAACACCAGCTCCAGGGGCCCAACCAATGAGCGACCGAACAATACCACCAGGGGCCTAACCCCTGTGGGCCCAAACACCACCTCTAGGGGTCCAACCCCTGAGCGTCCGAACCATAACTACAGGGGCCTAACCCCTGGGGGCCCCCACCCCAGCTCCAACGGCCCAATCCCTAAGCGCCGGAACCATAGCTCCAGGGGCCTAACCCCTCGGGGCCCCAACCCAAGAACCAGGAGCCCAACCCCTGGGGGCCGCAACCAGAGCTCCAGGGGCCCTACCCCTGAGCGCCCGAACCATAGCTCCAGGGGCCTAACCCCTGGGTCCCCAACACCAGCTCCAGGGGCCCAACCCCTGGGGGCCCCAACACCAGCTCCAGGGGCCCAACCCCTGAGCGCCCGAACAATAGCTCCAGGGGCCTAATCCCTGGGGCCCCAACACGAGCTCCAGGGGCCGAAACCCTGGGGACCCCAACACCAGCTCCAGGGTCCCAACCCCTGAGAGCCCGAACCATAGCTCCAGGGGCCTAATCCCTGGGGGCCCAACACCAGCTCCAAGGGCCCAACCCCTGAGCGCCCGAACAATACCTCCAGGGGCCTAACCCCTGGGGGCCCCAACACCAGCTCCAGGGGCCCAAACCCTGAGCGCTCGAACAATACCTCCAGGAGCCTAAACCCTGGGGGCCCAAACACCAGCTCCAGGGGCCCAACCCCTGAGCGCTCGAATCATAGCTACAGGGGCCTAACCCCTGGGGGATCCCACCCCAGCTCCAAGGGCCCAAAACCTCAGCGCCCGAACCATTGCTCCAGGGGCCTAACACTTGGGGCTCCAACACCAGCGCCAGGGGCCCAACCCCCGGGGGCCCCAACACCAGCTCCAGGGGCCCAACCCCTGAGCGCCCGAACCATAGCTCCAGGGGCCTAACCCCTGGGGGCCCCAACCCCAGCTCCAGGGGCCCAACTCCTGAAAGCCCGAACCATATATCCAGTGGACCAACCCCTGACAGCCCCAACACCAGCTCCAGGGGCCCAACCCCTGGGTCCCCAACACCAGCTCCAGGGGCCCAACCCCTCAGCGCCGGAACCATAGCTCGACGGGCCTAACCCCCGGGGGCCCCAACACCAGCTCCAGGGTCCAACCCCTGAGCGCCCGAGCCATAGCTGCAATGGCCTAACCCCTGGGGGTCCCCACCCCAGCTCCAACGGCCCAACCCCTGAGCGCCGGAATATTAGCTCCACGGGCCTATCCCCTGGGGGCCCCAAGCCCAGCCCCAGGAGCCCAACCCCTGGGGGCCCCAACACCAGCTCCAGGGGGCCAACCCCTGAGCGCCCGAACCACAGCTCCAGGGGCCTAACCCCTGGGGCCCCAACACCAGCTCCAGGGGCCCAACCCCTGGGGGCCCCAAGACCAGCTCCAGGGGCCCAACCCCTCAGCGCCCGAACCTTAGCTCCAGGGGTCTAACCCCCGGTGGCTCCAACCCCAGCTCCACGGCCCAACCCCTGGGGGCCCCAACAACAGCTCCATTGTCCCAACCCCTGAGCTCCCGAACCATAGCTCCAGGGGCCTAACCCCCGGAGGCAACAACCACAGCTCCAGGGGCCCAACCCCTGCAGGCCCCAACACGAGCTCGACGAGCCCAACCCCTGAGCGCCCGAACCATAGCTCCATTGGCCTAATCCCTGGGGGCCTCAAAACCAGCTGCAAGGACCCAACCCCTGAGCGCCCGAACGATCCCTCCAGGGGCCTTACCCCTGGGGGCCCCAACACCAGCTCCAGGGGCCCAACCCCTGAGCGCCCGAACAATACCTCCAGGGGCCTATCCCCTGTGGGCCCCAAGACCAGCTCCAGGGTTCCAACCCCTGAGCGCCCGAACCATAGCTGCAGGGGATTAATCCATGGGGCTCCAAAACCAGCTCCAGGGGCCGAACCCCTGGGGGCCCCAACACCAGCTCCAGGGGCCCAACCCCTTAGCCGCCGAACCATAGCTCCAGGCGTCTAACCCCCGGGGTTCCAACCCCAGCTCCAGGGGCCAAACCCCTGGGGGCCCCAACACCAGCTCCAGGGGCCCAACCCCTCAGCGCCCGAACCATAGCTCCAGGCGTCTAACCCCCGGGGGCTCCAACCCCAGCTCCAGGGGCCCAACCCCTGGGGGCCCCAACACCAGCTCCATTGTCCCAACCCCTGAGCGCCCGAACCATAGCTCCAGGTGCCTAACCCCCGGAGGCCCCAACCACAGCTCCAGGGGCCCAACACCTCGGGGCCCCAACACCAGCTCCAGGGGCCCCACCCAAGAGCGCCCTAACCATAGCTCCAGGGCCCAACCCCTGGGAGCCCCAACACCAGCTCCAGGGGCCCAACCCCTCAGCGCCCGAACCATAGCTCCAGGGGCCTAATCCCTGGAGTTCCAATACCAGCTCGAGGGGCCCAACCCCTGGGGACCCCAACACCAGATCCAGGGTCCCAACCCCTGAGCGTCCGAACCATAGCTGCAGGGGTCTAATCCCTGGGGGCCCAACACCAGCTCCAAGGGCCCAACCCCTGAGCGCCCGAACAATACCTCCAGGGGCCTAACCCCTAAGGGCCCCAACACCAGCTCCAGGGGCCCAACCCCTGAGCGCTCGAACAATACCTCCAACAGCCTAACCCCTGGGGGCCAAAACACCAGCTCCAGTTGCCCAACCCCTGAGTGCTCGAACCATAGCTACAGGGGCCTAACACCTGGGGCCCCATCACCAGCTCCAGGGGCCCAACCCCTGGTGGCCCCAACACCAGTCCAGGGGCCCAACCCCTGAGCGCCCGATGCATAGCTCGAGGGGCCTAACCCCTCGGGGCCCCAACACCAGCTCCAGTGGAGCAACCCCTGAGCGCCCGAACAATACCTCCAGGGGCCTAACCCCTGTGAGCCCCAACCCCACCCCAGGAGCCCAACCTCTGGGGGCCCCAACACCAGCTCCAGGGGCCCAACCCCTAGGGGCCCCAACCCCAGCTCCAGGGGCCCAACCGCAGGGGGCCCCAACACCAGCTCCAGGGGCCCAACCCCTGAGCACCCGAACCATAGCTCCAGGTGCCTAACCCCTGGGGCCCCAACACCAGCTCCAGGGGCCCAACCCCTAGGGGCCCCAACACCAGCTCCATTGTCCCAACCCCTGAGCGCCCGAACCATAGCTCTAAAGGCATAACCCCCGGGGGCCCCAACCACAGATCCAGGGGCCCATCCCCTCGGGGCCCCAACACCAGCTCCAGGGGCCCAACCCCAGGGCGCCCTAGCCATAGCTCCAGGGCCCAACCCCTGGGGGCCCCAACACCAGCTCCAGGGCCCCAACCCCTGAGCGCCCGAACAATACCTCCAGGGGCCTAACCCCTGGGGTTCCCAACACCAGCTCCAGGGGCCCAACCCCTGAGCGCTCGAACAATATCTCCAGGAGCCTAACCCCTGGGGGCCCAAACACCAGCTCCAGGGGCCCAAACCCTGAGCGCTCGAACCATAGCTACAGGGGCCTAACCCCTGGGGGAACCCACCCCAGCTCCAGGGCCCAACCCCTGGGGGCCCCAACACCAGCTCCAGGGGCTCAACCCCTGAGCGCCCGATGCATAGCTCGAGGGGCCTAACCCCTCGGGGCCCCAACACCAGCTCCAGGGGAGCAACCCCTGAGCGCCCGAACAATACCTCCAGGGGCCTAACCCCTGTGAGCCCCAACACCAGCTTCAGGGGTCCAACCCGTTAGAGTCCGAACCATAGCTGCAGTGGCCTAACCCCTGGTGGCCCCAACCCCAGCTCCAGGAGCCCAAGCTGTCGGGGCCCCAACACCATCTCCAGGGGCCCAACCCCTCAGTGCCCGAACCATAGCTCCAGGGGTCTAACCCCCGGGGGCTCCAAACCCAGCTCCAGGGCCCAACCCCTGCGGGTCCCAACACCAGCTCCAGGGGCCCAACCCCTGGGGGCCCCAACACCAGCTCCAGGGGCCCAACCCCTCAGCGCCCGAACCATAGCTCCAAGGGTCTAACCCCCGGGGGCTCCAACCCCAGCTCCAGGGCCCAACCCCTGGGGGCCCCAACACCACCTCCAGGGGCTCAACCCCTGAGCGCCTGAACCATAGCTCCAGGGGCCTAACCCCCGGGGGCCCCAACCACAGTTCCAGGGGCCCAACCCCTGCGGGCCCGAAAACCAGCTCCAGGAGCCCAACCCCTGAGCGCCCGAACCATAGCTCCAGGGGCCTAATCCCTGGGGGCCTCAACACCAGCTCCAAGGGCCCAACCCCTGAGCACCCGAACGATCCCTCCAGGGGCCTAACCCCTGGGGGCCCCAACACCAGCTCCAGGAGCCCAATCCCTGAGCGCCCGAACAATACCTCCAGGGGCCCAACCCCTGTGGGCTCCAACACCAGCTCCAGGGGTCCAACCCCTGAGCGCCCGAACCATAGCTGCAGGGGCCTAACCCCTGGGGGCCCCCACACCAGCTCCAACGGCCCAACCCCTGAGCGACGGAACCATAGCTCCAGGGGCCCATCCCCTGGGGGCCCCAACCCCAGCCCCAGGAGCCCAACCCCTGGGGGCCCCAACACCAGCTCCAGGGGCCCAACCCCTGAGCGCCCGAACCATAGCTCAAGGGGCCTAACCCCTGGGGCCCCAACACCAGCTCCAGGGGCCCAACCCCTTGGGGCCCCAACACCAGCTCCAGGGGCCCAACCCCTGAGCGCCCGATGCATAGCTCGAGGGGCCTAACCCCTCGGGCCCCCAACACCAGCTCCAGGGGAACAACCCCTGAGCACCCGAACAATACCTCCAGGGGCCTAACCCCTTTGAGCCCCAACACCAGCTCCAGGGGTCCAACCCCTTAGCGCCCGAACCATAGCTGCAGGGGCCTAACCCCTGGGGGCCCCCACCCCAGATCCAATGCCCCAACCCCTGAGCGCCGGAACCATAGTTCCAGGGGCCTAACCCCTGGGGGCCCCAACCCCACCCCAGGAGCCCAACCTGTGGGGGCCCCAACACCAGCTCCAGGGGCCCAACCCCTGAGCGCCCGAACCATAGCTCCAGGGGCCTAACCCCTGGGGCCCCAACCCCAGCTCCAGGGGCCCAACCCCTGGGGGCCCCAACACCAGCTTCAGGGGCCCAACCCCTGAGCGACCAAAAAATAGCCCCAGGGGCCTAACCCCTGGGGGCCCCAACCCTAGCTCCAGGGGCCCAACCCCTGGGGGCCCCAACACCAGCTCCAGGGGCCCAACCCCTGAGCGCCCCGAACCATAGCTCCAGGGGCCTAATCCCTGGGGGCCTCAACACCAGCTCCAAGGGCCCAACCCCTGAGCGCCCGGACGATCCCTCCAGGGGCCTAACCCCTGGGGGCTCCAACCCCAGCTCCAGGGGCCCAACCCCTGGGGGCTCCAACACCAGCTCCAGGGGCCCAGCCCCTCAGCGCCCGAACCATAGCTAAAGGCTTCTAACCCCTGGGGGCTCCAACCCCAGCTCCAGGGGCCCAACCACTGGGGGCCCCAACACCAGCTCCATTGTCCCAACACCTGAGCGCCCGAACCATAGCTCCAGGGGCCTAACCCCCGGGGGCCCCAACCACAGCTCCAGGGACCCAACCCCTCGGGGCCCCAACACCAGCTCCAGGGGCCCCACCCCAGAGCGCTCTAACCATATCTCCAGGGCCCAACCCCTGGGGGCCCCAACACCAGCTCCAGCGGCCCAACCCCTCAGCGCCCGAACCATAGCTCGAGGGGCCTAACCCCTCGGGGCCCCAACACCAGCTCCAGGGGCCCAACCCCTGACAGCCCCAACACCAGCTCCAGGGGCCCAACCCCTGAGCGACCGAACCATAGCTCCAGGGGCCTAACCCCTGGGGCCCCAACACCAGCTCCAGGGGCCCAGCCCCTGGAGGCCGCAACACTAGTCCAGGGGCCCAACCCCTGAGCGCCCGAAGCATAGCTCGAGGGACCTAACCCCTCGGGGCCCCAACACCAGCTCCAGGGGCCCAACCCCTGAGCGCCCGAACAATACCTCCAGGGGCCTAACCCCTGTGGGCTACAACACCAGCTTCAGGGGTCCAACCCCTGACCGCCGGAACCATAGCTCCAGGGGCCTAACTCCAAGGGGCCCCAACCCCACACCAGGAGCCCAACCCCTGGGGGCCCCAACACCAGCTCCAGGGGCCCGACCCCTGAGCGCCCGAACCATAGCTCCAGGGGCCTAAGCCCTTTAGTCCCCAACACCAGTTCCAGGGGCCCTACCCCTGGGGGCCCCAACACCAGCTCTAGGGGTCCAACCCCTGAGCGCCCGAACCATAGCTGCAGGGGCCTAACCTCTGGGGGCTCCTACCCCAGCTCCAACGGCCCAACTCCTGAGCGCCGGAACCATAGCTCCAGGGGCCTAACCCCTGGGGGCCCCAACCCCAGCCCCAGGAGCCCAACCCCTGGGGGCCCCAACACCAGCTCCAGGGGCCCAACCCCTCAGCGCCCGAACTATAGCTCCAGGGGTCTAACCCCCGGGGGTTCCAACCCCAGCTCCAGGGCCCAACCCCTGGGGGCCCAAACACCAGCTCTATTGTCCCAACCCCTGAGCGCCCGAACCATAGCTCCAGGGGCCTAACCCCCGGGAGCACCAACCACAGCTCCAGGGGCGCAACCCCTGCGGGCCCCAATACCAGCTCCAGGAGCCCAACCCCTGAGCGCCCGAACCATAGCTCCAGGGGTCTAATCCCTGGGGGCCTCAACACCAGCTCCAAGGGCCCAACCCCTAAGCGCCCGAACGATCCCTCCAGGTGCCTAACCCCTGGGGGCCCCAACACCAGCTCCAGGGGCCCAACCCCTGAGCGACCGAACAATACCACCAGGGGCCTAACCCCTGTGGGCCCAAACACCACCTCTAGGAGTCCAACCCCTGAGCGCCCGAACCATAACTGCAGGGGCCTAACCCCTGGGGGCCCCCACCCCAGCTCCAACGGCCCAATCCCTGAGCGCCGGAACCATAGCTCCAGGGGCCTAACCCCTGGGGGCCCCAACCCCAGAACCAGGAGCCCAAACCCTGGGGGCCCAAACCAGAGCTCCAGGGGCCCTAGCCCTGAACGCCCGAACCATAGCTCCAGGGTCCTAACCCCTGGGTCCCCAACACCAGCTCCAGGGGCCCAACCCCTGGGGGCCCCAACACCAGCTAAAGGGGCCCAACCCCTCAGAGCCCAAACCATAGCTCCAGGGGCCTAATCCCTGGGGCCCCAACACGCGCTCCAGGGGCCCAACCCCTGGGGGCCCCAACACCAGCTCCAGGGGCCCAACCCCTCAGCGCCTAAACCATAGCTCCAGGGGCCTAATCCCTGGGGCCCCAACACGCGCTCCAGCGGCCCAACTCCTGGGGGCCCCAACACCAGCTCCAGGGGCCCAACCCCTCAGCTCCCGAACCATAGCTCCAGGGGTCTAACCCCCGGGGGCTCCAACCCCAGCTCCAGGGCCCAACCCCTGGGGGCCCTAATACCAGCTCCAGGGGCCAAACCCGTGGGGGCCCCAACACCAGCTCCAGGGGCCCAACCCCTCAGCGCCCGAACCATAGCTCCAAGGGTTTAACCCCCGGGGGCTCCAACCCCAGCTCCAGGGCCCAACCCCTGGGGGCCCCAACACCAGCTCGAGGGGGTCAACCCCTGAGCGTCTGAACCATAGCTCCAGGGGCCTATCCCCCGGGGTCCCAACCACAGTTCCAGGGGCCCAACCCCTGCGGGCCCCAAAACCAGCTCCAGGAGCCCAACCCCTGAGCGCCCAAACCATAGCTCCAGGGGCCTAATCCCTGGGGGCCTCAACACCAGCTCCAAGGGCCCAACCCCTGAGCACCCGAACGATCCCTCCAGGGGCCTAACCCCTGTGGGCCCCAACACCAGGTCGAGGGGTCCAACCCCTGAACGCTCGAACCATAGCTCCAGGGGCCTAACCCCTGGGGTCCCCAACTCCAGCTCCAGGGGCCCAACCCCTGACGGCCCTTATACCAGCTCAAGGGGCCCAACCCCTGAGAGCCCGAACGATAGCTCCAGGGGCCCAACCCCTGACAGCCCCAACACCAGCTCCAGGGGCCCAACCCCTGAGCGCCCCAACAATACCTCCAGGGGCCTAACCCCTGTGGGCCCCAACACCAGCTCCAGGGGTCCAACCCCTGACCGCCGGAACCATAGCTCCAGGGGCCTAACCCCTGGGGGCCCCAACCCCACACCAAGAGCCCAACCCCTGGGGGCGCCAACACCAGCTCCAGGGGCCCAACCCCTGGGTCCCCAACACCAGCTCCAGGGGCCCAACCCCTGGGGGCCCCAACACCAGCTCCAGGGGCCCAACCCCTGAGCGCCCGAACAATACCTCCAGGGGCCTAACCCCTGTGGGCCCCAACACCAGCTCCAGGGGTCCAACCCCTGAGCGCCCGAACCATAGCTCCAGGGGCATAACCCCTGGGGGCCCCAACTCCAGCTCCAGGGGCCCAACCCCTGAGAGCCCCAACACCAGCTCCAGGGGCCCAACCCCTGAGAGCCCGAACCATAGCTCCAGGGGCCCAACTCCTGAGAGCCCCAACACCAGCTCCAGGGGCCCAACCCCTGAGCGAGCGAACCATAGCTCCAGGGGCCTAACCCCTGGGGTCCCAACACCAGCTCCAGGGGCCCAGCCCCTGGAGGCCCCAACACCAGTCCAGAGGCCCAACCCCTGAGCGCCCGAAGCATAGCTCGAGGGGCCTAACCCCTCGGGGCCCCAACACCAGCTCCAGGGGCCCAACCCCGGAGCGCCCGAACAATACCTACAGGGGCCTAATCCCTGTGGGCCCCAACACCAGCTCCAGGGGTCCAACCCCTGACCGCCGGAACCATAGCTCCAGGGGCCTAACCCCTAGGTGTCCAAACCCCACACCAGGAGCCCAACCCCTGGGGGCCCCAACACCAGCTCCAGGGGCCCAACCCCTTAGCGGCCGAACCATAGCTCCAGGCGTCTAACCCCCGGGGGCTCCAACCCCAGCTCCAGGGGCCAAACTCCTGGGGGCCCCAACACCAGCTCCAGGGGCCCAACCCCTCAGCGCCCGAACCATAGCTCCAGGCGTCTAACCCCCGGGGGCTCCAACCCCAGCTCCAGGGACCCAACCCCTGGGGGCCCCAACACCAGCTCCATTGTCCCAACCCCTGAGCGCCCGAACAATAGCTCCAGGGGCCTAACCCCCAGGGGCCCCAACCACAGCTCCAGGGGCCCAACCCCTCGGGGCCCCAACACCAGCTCCAGGGGCCCAACCTCTCAGCGCCTGAACCATAGCTCCAGGGGTCTAACCCCCGGGGGCTCCAATCCCAGCTCCAGGGCCCAACCCCTGGGGGCCCTAATACCAGCTCCAGGGGCCCAACCCCTGGGGGCCCCAACACCAGCTCCAGGGACCAAACCCCTCAGCGCCCGAACCATAGCTCCAAGGGTCTAACCCCCGGGGGCTCCAACCCCAGCTCCAGGGCCCAACCCCTGGGGGCCACAACACCAGCTCGAGGGGCTCAACCCCTGAGCGCCCGAACCATAGCTCCAGGGGCCTAATCCCTGGGGGCCTCAACACCAGCTCCAAGGGCCCAACCCCTGAGCACCCGAACGATCCCTCCAGGGGTCTAACCCCTGTGTGCCCCAACACCAGCTCGAGGGGTCCAACCCCTGAGCGTCCGAACCATAGCTCCAGGGGCCTAACCCCTGGGGTCCCCAACTCCAGCTCCAGGGGCCCAACCCCTGACGGCCCTAATACCAGCTCAAGGGGCCCAACCCCTGAGCGCCCAAACAATACCTTCAGGGGCCTAACCCCTGTGGGCCCCAACACCAGCTCCAGGGGTCCAACCCCTGACCGCCGGAACCATAGCTCCAGGGGCCTAACCCCTGGGGGCCCCAACCCCAAACCAGGAGCCCAACCCCTGGGGGCCCCAACACCAGCTCCAGGGGCCCAACCCCTGGGTCCCCAACACCAGCTCCAGGGGCCCAACCCCTGGGGGTCCCAACACCAGCTCCAGGGGCCCAACCCCTCAGCGCCGCAACCATAGCTCGAGGGGCCTAACCCCCGGGGGCCCCAACACCAGCTCCAGGGGTCCAATCCCTGAGCGCCCGAACCATAGCTGCAGGGGCCTAACCCCTGGGGGCCCCCACCCCAGCTCCAACGGCCCAAACCCTGAGCGCCGGAATAATAGCTCTACGGGCCCAACCCCTGGGGGCCCCAACACCAGCTCCAAGGGCCCAATCCCTGAGCGCCCGAACCATAGCTCCAGGGGCCTAACTCCTGGGGCCCCAACACCAGTTCCAGGGGCCCAACCCCTGGGGGCCCCAACACGAGCTCGAGGAGCCCAACCCCTGAGCGCCCGAACCATAGCTCCAGGGGCCTAATCCCTGGGGGCCTCAAAACCAGCTCCAAAGGCCCGACCCCTGAGCGCCCGAACGATCCCTCCAGGGGCCTTACCCCTGGGGGCCCCAACACCACCTCCAGGGGCCCAACCCCTGAGCGCCCGAACAATACCTCCAGGGGCCTATCCCCTGTGGGCCCCAAGACCAGCTCCAGGGTTCCAAACCCTGAGCGCCCGAATCATAGCTGCAGGAGATTAATCCATGGGGCCCCAAAACCAGCTCCAGGGGCCCAACCCCTGGGGGCCCCAACACCAGCTCCAGGGGCCCAACCCCTTAGCGGCCGAACCATAACTCCAGGCGTCTAACCCCCGGGGGCTCCAACCTCAGCTCCAGGGGCCAAACCCCTGGGGGCCCCAACACCAGCTCCAGGGGCCCAAACCCTCAGCGCCCGAACCATAGCTAAAGGCGTCTAACCCCCAGGGGCTCCAACCCCAGCTCCAGAGGCCCAACCCCTGGGGGCCCCAACACCAGCTCCATTGTCCCAACCCCTGAGCGCCCTAACCATAGCTCCAGGGCCCAACCCCTGGGGGCCCCAACACCAGCTCCAGGGGTCCAACCCCTGAGCGCCCGAACCATAGCTCCAGGGGCATAACCCCTGGGGGCCCCAACTCCAGCTCCAGGGGCCCAACCCCTGACAGCCCCAACACCAGCTCCAAGGGCCCAACACCTGAGAGCCCGAACCATAGCTCCAGGGGCCCAACTCCTGACAGCCCCAACACCAGCTCCAGGGGCCCAACCCCTGAGCGACCGAACCATAGCTCCAGGGGCCTAACCCCTGGGGCCCCAACACCAGCTCCAGGGGCCCAGCCCCTGGTGGCCCCAACACCAGTCCAGAGGCCCAACCCCTGAGCGCCCGAAGCATAGCTCGAGGGGCCTAACCCCTCGGGGCCCCAACACCAGCTCCAGGGGCCCAACCCCTGAGCGCCCGAACAATACCTCCAGGGGCCTAACCCCTGTGGGCCCCAACACCAGCTCCAGGGGTCCAACCCCTGACCGCCGGATCCATAGCTCCAGGGGCCTAACCCCTAGGGGTCCCAACCCCACACCAGGAGCCCAACCCCTGGGGGCCTCAACACCAGCTCCATTGTCCGAACCCCTGAGCGCCCGAACCATAGCTCCAGGGGCCTAACCCCCGGGGGCACCAACCACAGCTCTAGGGGCCCAACCCCTGCGGGCCCCAATACCAGCTCCAGGAGCCCAACCCCTGAGCGCCCGAACCATAGCTCCAGGGGTCTAATCCCTGGGGGCCTCAACACCAGCTCCAAGGGCCCAACCCCTAAGCGCCCGAACGATCCCTCCAGGGGCCTAACCCCTGGGGGCCCCAACACCAGCTCCAAGGGCCCAACCCCTGAGCGACCGAACAATACCACCAGGGGCCTAACCCCTGTGGGCCCAAACACCACCTCTAGGGTCCAACCCCTGAGTGCCCGAACCATAACTGCAGGGGCCTAACCCCTGGGGGCCCCCACCCCAGCTCCAACGGCCCAATCCCTGAGCGCCGGAACAATAGCTCCAGGGGCCTAACCCCTGGGGGCCCCAACCCCAGAACCAGGAGCCCAACCCCTGGGGGCCCCAAGCAGAGCTCCAGGGGCCCTACCCCTGAGCGCCCGAACCATAGCTCCAGGGGCCTAACCCCTGGGTCCTCAACACCAGCTCAAGGGGCCCAACCCCTGGGGGCCCCAACACCAGCTCCAGGGGCCCAACCCCTCAGCGCCCAAACCATAGCTCCATGGGCCTAGTCCCTGGGGCCCCAACACGAGCTCCAGGGGCCCAAACCCTGGGGACCCCAACACCAGATCCAGGGTCCCAACCCCTGAGAGCCCGAACCATAGCTCCAGGGGCCTAATCCCTGGGGGCCCAACACCAGCTCCAAGGGCCCAACCCCTGAGCGCCCGAACAATACCTCCAGGGGCCTAACCCCTGGGGGCCCCAACACCAGCTCCAGGGGCCCAACCCCTGAGCGCTCGAACAATACCTCCAGGAGCCTAACCCCTGGGGGCCCGAACACCAGCTCCAGGGGCCCAACCCCTGACGGCCCCAATACCAGCTCCAGGGGCCCAACACCTGAGCGCAAGAACCATACCTCCAGGGGCCTAACCCCTGGGGGCCCCAACCCCAGCTCCAGGGGCCCAACCCCTGACGGCCCCAATACCAGCTCCAGGGGCCCAACCCCTGAGCGCCCGAACCATAGCTACAGGGGCCTAACCCCTGGGGCCCCAACACCAGCGCCAGGGGCCCAACCCCTGGGGGCCCCAACACCAGCTCAAGGGGCCCAACCCCTGAGCGCCCGAACCATAGCTCCAGGGGCCTAACCCCTGGGGGCCCGAACCCCAGCTCCAGGGACCCAAACCCTGACGGCCCCAACACCAGCTCCAGGGGCCCAACCCCTGAGCGCCCGAACCATAGCTCCAGGGGCCTAACCCCTGGGGCTCCAACACCAGTTCTAGGGGCCCAGCCCCTGGGGGCCCCAACACCAGTTCAGGGGCCCAACCCCTGAGCACCCGAAGCATAGCTCGAGGGGCCTAACCCCTCGGGGCCCCAACACCAGCTCCAGGGGCCCAACCCCGGAGCGCCCGAACAATACCTCCAGGGGCCTAACCCCTGTGGGCCCCAACACCAGCTCCAGGGGTGCAACCCCTGAGCCCCCGAACCATAGCTGTAGGGGCCTAACCCCTGGGGGCCCCAACTCCAGCTCCAGGGGCCCAACCCCTGACGGCCCCAATACCAGGTCCAGGGGCCCAATCCCTGAGAGCCCGAACCATAGCTCCAGGGGCCCAACCCCTGACAGCCCCTGCACCAGTTCCAGGGGCCCAACCCCTGAGCGCCCAAACCATAGCTCCAGGGGGAAAACCCCTGTGGGCCCCAACACCAGCTCCAGGGGTCCAACCCCTGACCGCCGGAACCATAGCTCCAGGAGCCTAACCAATGGGGGCCCCAACCCCACACCAGGAGCCCAACCCCTGGCGGCCCCAACACCAGCTCCAGGGACATAACCCCTGGGTCCCCAACACCAGCACCAGGGGCCCAACCCCTGGGGGCCCCAACACCAGCTCCAGGGGCCCAACCCCTCAGCGCCGGAACCATAGCTCGAGGGGCCTAACCCCCGGGGGCCCCAACACCAGCTACAGGGGTCCAGCCCCTGAGCGCCCGAACCATAGCTGCAGGGGCCTAACCCCTGGGGGCCCCCACCCCAGCTCCAACGGCCCAATCCCTGGGGGCCCCAACACCAGCTCCAGGGGCCCAACCCCTCAGCGCCCGAACCATAGCTCCAGGGGCCTAACCCCTGGGGCCCCAACACCAGCTCCAGGGGCCCAACCCCTGGGGGCCCCAACACCAGCTCCAGGAGCCCAACCCCTCAGCGCCCGAACCATAGCTCCAGGGGTCTAACCCCCGGGGGCTCCAACCCCAGCTCCACGGCCCAACCCCTGGGGGCCCCAACAACAGCTCCATTGTCCCAACCCCTGAGCGCCCGAACCATAGCTCCACGGGCCTAACCCCCGGAGGCAACAACCATAGCTCCAGGGACCCAACCCCTGCAGGCAACAACACGAGCTCGAGGAGCCCAACCCCTGAGCGACCGAACCATAGCTCCAGGGGCCTAATCCCTGGGGGCCTCAAAACCAGCTCCAAGGGCCCAACCCCTGAGCGCCCGAACGATCCCTCCAGGGGCCTTACCCCTGGGGGCCCAAACACCAGCTCCAGGGGCCCAACCCCTGAGCGCCCGAACAATATCTCCAGGGGCCTATCCCCTGTGGGCCCCAAGACCAGCTCCAGGGTTCCAACCCCTGAGCGCCCGAACCATAGCTGCAGGGGATTAATCCATGGGGCCCCAAAACCAGCTCCAAGGGCCCAACCCCTGGGGGCTCCAACACCAGCAACATGGGCCCAACCCCTTAGTGGCCGAACCATAGCTCCAGGCGTCTAACCCCCGGGGGATCCAACCCCAGCTCCAGGGGCCAAAAACCTGGGGGCCCCAACACCAGCTCCAGGGGCCCAACCCCTGAGCGCCCAAACCATAGCTCCAGGGGCCTAACCCCCGGGGGCCCCAAACACAGCTCCAGGGGCCCAACCCCTCGTTGCCCCAACACCAGCTCCAGGGGCCCCACCCAAGAGCACCCTAACCATAGCTCCAGGGCCCAACCCCTGGGGGCCCCAACACCAGCTCCAGGGGCCCAACCCTTCAGCGCCCGAACCATAGCTCCAGGGGCCTAATCCCTGGAGCCCCAACACCAGCTACAGGGGCCCAACCCCTGGGGACCACAACACCAGATCCAGGGTCCCAACCCCTGAGCGTCCGAACCATAGCTCCAGGGGCCTAATCCCTGGGGGCCCAACACCAGCTCCAAGGGCCCAACCCCTGAGCGCCCGAACAATACCTCCAGGGGCCTAACCCCTGAGGGCCCAAACACCAGCTCCAGGGGCCCAACCCCTGAGCGCTCGAACAATACCTCCAAGAGCCTAACCCCTGGGGGCCAAAACACAAGCTCCAGTTGCCCAACCCCTGAGCGCTCGAACCATAGCTACAGGGGCCTAACCCCTGGGGGCCCCAACCCGAGCTCCAGGTGTCCAACCCCTGACAGCCCCAACACCAGCTCCAGGGGCCCAACCCCTGAGCGCCCGAACCATAGCTCCAGGTACCTAACACCTGGGGCCCCAACACCAACTCCAGGGGCCCAGCCCATGGTGGCCCCAACACCAGTCCAGGGGCCCAACCCCTGAGCGCCCGATGCATAGCTCGAAGGGCCTAACCCCTCGGGGCCCCAACACCAGCTCCAGGGGAGCAACCCCTGAGCGCCCAAACAATACCTCCAGGGGCCTAACCCCTGTGAGCCCCAACACCAGCTCCAGGGGTCCAACCCGTGAGAGCCCGAACCATAGCTGTAGGGGCCTAACCCCTGGGGGCCCCCACCACAGCTCCAACGCCCCAACCCCTCAGCGCCGGAACCATAGTTCCAGGGCCTAACCGCTGGTGGCCCCAACCCCACCCCAGGAGCCCAACCTCTGGGGGCTCCAACCCCAGCTCCAGGGGCCCAACCGCAGGGGGCACCAACACCAGCTCCAGGGGCCCAACCCCTGAGCACCCAAACCATAGCTCCAGGCGTCTAAACCCCGGGGGCTCCAACCCCAGCTCCAGGGGCCCAACCGTAGGGGGCCCCAACACCAGCTCCAGGGCCCCAACCCGTGAGCACCCAAACCATAGCTCCAGGGGCCTAACCCCTGGGGCCCCAACACCAGCTCCAGGGGCCCAACCCCTAGGGGCCCCAACACCATCTCCATTGTCCCAACCCCTGAGCGCCCGAACCATAGCTCCAGGGGCCTAACCCCCGAGGGCCCCAACTACAGCTCCAGGGGCCCAACCCCTCGGGGCCCCAGCACCAGCTCCAGGGGCCCAACCCCAGAGCGCCCTAACCATAGCTCCAGGGCCCAACCCCTGGGGGCCCCAACACCAGCTCCAGGGCCCCAATCCCTCAGCGCCCGAACCATAGCTCCAGGGGCCTAATCCCTGGGGTCCCAACACCAGCTCCAGGGGCCCAACCCCTGAGCGCCCGAACAATACCTCCAGGGGCCTAACCACTGTGGGACCCAACACCAGCTCCAGGGGTCCAACCCCTGACCTCCGGAACCATAGCTCCAGGGACCTAACCCCTGGTGGCCTCAACCCCACACCAGGAGCCCAACCCCTGGGGACCCCAACACCAGCTCCAGGGGCCCAATCACTGGGTCCCCAACACCAGCTCCAGGGGCCCAACCCCTGGGGGTCCCAACACCAGATCCAGGGTCCCAACCCCTCAGCGCCGGAACCATAGCTCGAGGGGCCTAACCCCCGGGGGCACCAACACCAGCTCCAGGGGTCCAACCCCTGAGCGCCCGAACCATAGCTGGAGGGGCCTAACCCCTGAAGGCCCCCACCCCAGCTCCAACGGCCCAACCCCTGAGCGCCGGAATAATAGCTCTACGGGCCTAACCCCTGGGGGCCCCAACCCCAGCCCCAGGAGCCCAGACCCTGGGGGCCCCAACACCAGCTCCAGGGGCACAACCCCTGAGCGCCCGAACCATAGCTCCAGGGGCCTAACCCCTGGGGCCTCAACACCAGCTCCAGGGGCCCAACCCCTGGGGGCCCCAACACGAGATCGAGGAGCCCAACCCCTGAGCGCCCGAACCATAGCACCAGAGGCCTAATCCCTGGGGGCCTCAAAACCAGCTCCAGGGGCCCAACCCCTGAGCGCCCGAACAATACCTCCAGGGGCCTATCCCCTGTGGGCCCCAAGACCAGCTCCAGGGTTCCAACCCCTGAGCGCCCGAACCATAGCTGCAGGGGATTAATCCATGGGGCCCCAAAACCAGCTCCAGGGGCCCAACCCCTGACGGCCCCAATACCAGCTCCAGGGGCCCAACCCCTGAAAGCCCGAACCATAGTTCCAGGGGCCCAACCCCTGACAGCCCCTACACCAGCTCTAGGGGCCCAACCCCTGAGCGCCCGAACCATAGCTCCAGGGGCCTAACCCCTGGGGCCCCAACACCAGCTCCAGGGGCCCAGCCCCTGGGGGCCCCAACACCAGTCCAGCGGCCCAACCCCTGAGCGCACGAAGGATAGCTCGAGGGGCCTAACCCCTCGGGGCCCCAACACCAGCTCCAGGGGCCCAACCCCTGAGCGCCAGAACAATACTTCCAGGGGCCTAACCCCTGTGGGCCCCAACACCAGCTCCAGGGGTCGAACCCCTGACCGCCGGAACCATAGCTCCAGGGGCCTAACCCCTGGGGGCCCCAACACCAGCTCCAACGGCCCAATCCCTGAGCGCCGGATCAATAGCTCCAGGGGCCTAACCCCTGGGGGCCCCAACCCCAGAACCAGGAGCCCAACCCCTGGGGGCCCCAACCAGAGCTCCAGGGGCCCTACCCCTGAGCGCCCGAACCATAGCTCCAGGGGCCTAACCCCTGGGTCCTCAACACCAGCTCCAGGGGCCCAACCCCTGGGGGCCCCAACACCAGCTCCAGGGGCCCAACCCCTCAGCGCCCGAACCATAGCTCCATGGGCCTAATCCCTGGGGCCCCAACACGAACTCCAGGGGCCCAAACCCTGGGGACCCCAACACCAGATCCAGGGTCCCAACCCCTGAGAGCCCGAACCATAGCTCCAGGGGCCTAATCCCTGGGGGCCCAACACCAGCTCCAAGGGCCCAACCCCTGAGCGCCCGAACAATACCTCCAGGGGCCTAACCCCTGGGGGCCCCAACACCAGCTCCAGGGGCCCAACCCCTGAGCGCTCGAACAATACCTCCAGGAGCCTAACCCCTGGGGGCCCGAACACCAGCTCCAGGGGCCCAACCCCTGACGGCCCCAATACCAGCTCCAGGGGCCCAACCCCTGAGCGCCCGAACCATAGCTCCAGGGGCCTAACCCCTGGGGGCCCCAACCCCAGCTCCAGGGGCCCAACCCCTGACGGCCCCAATACCAGCTCCAGGGGCCCAACCCCTGAGCGCCCGAACCATAGCTACAGGGGCCTAACCCCTGGGGGAACCCACCTCAGCTCCAGGGGCCCAACCCCTCAGCGCCCGAACCATAGCTCCAGGGGCCCAAACCCTGACGGCCCCAACACCAGCTCCAGGGGCCCAACCCCTGAGCGCCCGAACCATAGCTCCAGGGGCCTAACCCCCGGGGCTCCAACACCAGCTCTAGGGGCCCAGCCCCTGGGGGCCCCAACACCAGTTCAGGGGCCCAACCCCTGAGCACCCGAAGCATAGCTCGAGGGGCCTAACCCCTCGGGGCCCCAACACCAGCTCCAGGGGCCCAACCCCGGAGCGCCCGAACAATACCTCCAGGGGCCTAACCCCTGTGGGCCCCAACACCAGCTCCAGGGGTCCAACCCCTGAGCGCCCGAACCATAGCTGTAGGGGCCTAACCCCTGGGGGCCCCAACTCCAGCTCCAGGGGCCCAACCCCTGACGGCCCCAATACCAGCTCCAGGGGCCCAACCCCTGAGCGCCCAAACCATAGCTCCAGGGGCCTAACCCCTGGGGCCCCAACACCAGCTCCAGGGGCCCAGCTCTTGGGGGCCCCAACACCAGTCCAGAGGCCCAACCCCTGAGCGCCCGAAGCATAGCTCCAGGGGGAAAACCCCTGTGGGCCCCAACACCAGCTCCAGGGGTCCAACCCCTGACCGCCCTAACCATAGCTCCAGAGGCCTAACCAATGGGGGCCCCAATCCCACACCAGGAGTCCAACCCCTGGCGGCCCCAACACCAGCTCCAGGGACATAACCCCTGGGTCCCCAACACCAGCACCAGGGGCCCAACCCCTGGGGGCCCCAACACCAGCTCCAAGGGCCCAACCCCTCAGCGCCGGAACCATAGCTCGAGGGGCCTAACCCCCGGGGGCCCCAACACCAGCTACAGGGGTCCAACCCCTGAGCGCCCGAACCATAGCTGCAGGGGCCTAACCCCTGGGGGCCCCCACCCCAGCTCCAACGGTCCAACCCCTGGGGGCCCCAACACCAGCTCCAGGAGCCCAACCCCTCAGCGCCCGAACCATAGCTCCAGGGGTCTAACCCCCGGGGGCTCCAACCCCAGCTCCACGGCCCAACCCCTGGGGGCCCCAACAACAGCTCCATTGTCCCAACCCCTGAGCGCCCGAACCATAGCTCCACGGGCCTAACCCCCGGAGGCAACAACCACAGCTCCAGGGGCCCAACCCCTGCAGGCAACAACACGAGCTCGAGGAGCCCAACCCCTGAGCGACCGAACCATAGCTCCAGGGGCCTAATCCCTGGGGGCCTCAAAACCAGCTCCAAGGGCCCAACCCCTGAGCGCCCGAACGATCCCTCCAGGGGCCTTACCCCTGGGGGCCCAAACACCAGCTCCAGGGGCCCAACCCCTGAGTGCCCGAACAATATCTCCAGGGGCCTATCCCCTGTGGGCCCCAAGACCAGCTCCAAGGTTCCAACCCCTGAGCGCCCGAACCATAGCTGCAGGGGATTAATCCATGGGGCCCCAAAACCAGCTCCAAGGGCCCAACCCCTGGGGGCTCCAACACCAGCAACATGGGCCCAACCCCTTAGTGGCCGAACCATAGCTCCAGGCGTCTAACCCCCGGGGGATCCAACCCCAGCTCCAGGGGCCAAACCCCTGGGGGCCCCAACACCAGCTCAAGGGCCCCAACCCCTCAGCGCCCGAACCATAGCTCCAGGCGTCTAACCCCCGGGGGCTCCAACCCCAACTCCAGGGGCCCAACCCCTGGGGGCCCCAACACCAGCTCCATTGTCCCAACCCCTGAGCGCCCAAACCATAGCTCCAGGGGCCTAACCCCCGGGGGCCCCAAACACAGCTCCAGGGGCCCAACCCCTCGTTGCCCCAACACCAGCTCCAGGGGCCCCACCCAAGAGCACCCTAACCATAGCTCCAGGGCCCAACCCCTGGGGGCCCCAACACCAGCTCCAGGGGCCCAACCCTTCAGCGCCCGAACCATAGCTCCAGGGGCCTAATCCCTGGAGCCCCAACACCAGCTACAGGGGCCCAACCCCTGGGGACCACAACACCAGATCCAGGGTCCCAACCCCTGAGCGTCCGAACCATAGCTCCAGGAGCCTAATCCCTGGGGGCCCAACACCAGCTCCAAGGGCCCAACCCCTGAGCGCCCGAACAATACCTCCAGGGGCCTAACCCCTGAGGGCCCAAACACCAGCTCCAGGGGCCCAACCCCTGAGCGCTCGAACAATACCTCCAAGAGCCTAACCCCTGGGGGCCAAAACACAAGCTCCAGTTGCCCAACCCCTGAGCGCTCGAACCATAGCTACAGGGGCCTAACCCCTGGGGGCCCCAACCCGAGCTCCAGGTGCCCAACCCCTGACAGCCCCATCACCAGCTCCAGGGGCCCAACCCCTGAGCGCCCGAACCATAGCTCCAGGGACCTAACACCTGGGGCCCCAACACCAACTCCAGGGGCCCAGCCCCTGGTGGCCCCAACACCAGTCCAGGGGCCCAACCCCTGAGCGCCCGATGCATAGCTCGAAGGGCCTAACCCCTCGGGGCCCCAACACCAGCTCCAGGGGAGCAACCCCTGAGCGCCCAAACAATACCTCCAGGGGCCTAACCCCTGTGAGCCCCAACACCAGCTCCAGGGGTCCAACCCGTGAGAGCCCGAACCATAGCTGTAGGGGCCTAACCCCTGGGGGCCCCCACCACAGCTCCAACGCCCCAACCCCTCAGCGCCGGAACCATAGTTCCAGGGCCTAACCGCTGGTGGCCCCAACCCCACCCCAGGAGCCCAACCTCTGGGGGCTCCAACCCCAGCTCCAGGGGCCCAACCGCAGGGGGCACCAACACCAGCTCCAGGGGCCCAACCCCTGAGCACCCAAACCATAGCTCCAGGCGTCTAAACCCCGGGGGCTCCAACCCCAGCTCCAGGGGCCCAACCGTAGGGGGCCCCAACACCAGCTCCAGGGCCCCAACCCGTGAGCACCCAAACCATAGCTCCAGGGGCCTAACCCCTGGGGCCCCAACACCAGCTCCAGGGGCCCAACCCCTAGGGGCCCCAACACCAGCTCCATTGTCCCAACCCCTGAGAGCCCGAACCATAGCTCCAGGGGCCTAACCCCCGAGGGCCCCAACTACAGCTCCAGGGGCCCAACCCCTCGGGACCCCAGCACCAGCTCCAGGGGCCCAACCCCAGAGCGCCCTAACCATAGCTCCAGGGCCCAACCCCTGGGGGCCCCAACACCAGCTCCAGGGCCCCAATCCCTCAGCGCCCGAACCATAGCTCCAGGGGCCTAATCCCTGGGGTCCCAACACCAGCTCCAGGGGCCCAACCCCTGAGCGCCCGAACAATACCTCCAGGGGCCTAACCACTGTGGGCCCCAACACCAGCTCCAGGGGTCCAACCCCTGACCTCCGGAACCATAGCTCCAGGGACCTAACCCCTGGTGGCCTCAACCCCACACCAGGAGCCCAACCCCTGGGGACCCCAACACCAGCTCCAGGGGCCCAATCACTGGGTCCCCAACACCAGCTCCAGGGGCCCAACCCCTGGGGGTCCCAACACCAGATCCAGGGTCCCAACCACTCAGCGCCGGAACCATAGCTCGAGGGGCCTAACCCCCGGGGGCACCAACACCAGCTCCAGGGGTCCAACCCCTGAGCGCCCGAACCATAGCTGCAGGGGCCTAACCCCTGGGGGCCCCCACCCCAGCTCCAACGGCCCAACCCCTGAGCGCCGGAATAATAGCTCTACGGGCCTAACCCCTGGGGGCCCCAACCCCAGCCCCAGGAGCCCAGCCCCTGGGGGCCCCAACACCAGCTCCAGGGGCCCAACCCCTGAGCGCCCGAACCATAGCTCCAGGGGCCCAACCCCTGGGGGCCCCAACACGAGATCGAGGAGCCCAACCCCTGAGCGCCCGAACCATAGCACCAGAGGCCTAATCCCTGGGGGCCTCAAAACCAGCTCCAAAGGCCAGACCCTTGAGCGCCCGAACGATCCCTCCAGGGGCCTTACCCCTGGGGGCCCCAACACCAGCTCCAGGGGCCCAACCCCTGAGCGCCCGAACAATACCTCCAGGGGCCTATCCCCTGTGGGCCCCAAGACCAGCTCCAGGGTTCCAACCCCTGAGCGCTCGAACCATAGCTGCAGGGGATTAATCCATGGGGCCCCAAAACCAGCTCCAGGGGCCCAACCCCTGACGGCCCCAATACCAGCTCCAGGGGCCCAACCCCTGAGAGCCCGAACCATAGCTCCAGGGGCCCAACCCCTGACAGCCCCTACACCAGCTCCAGGGGCCCAACCCCTGAGCGCCCGAACCATAGCTCCAGGGGCCTAACCCCTGGGGCCCCAACACCAGCTCCAGGGGCCCAGCCCCTGGGGGCCCCAACACCAGTCCAGCGGCCCAACCCCTGAGCGCACGAAGCATAGCTCGAGGGGCCTAACCCCTCGGGGCCCCATCACCAGCTCCAGGGGCCCAACCCCTGAGCGCCAGAACAATACTTCCAGGGGCCTAACCCCTGTGGGCCCCAACACCAGCTCCAGGGGTCGAACCCCTGACCGCCGGAACCATAGCTCCAGGGGCCTAACCCCTGGGGGCCCCAACACCAGCTCCAGGGGCCCAACCCCTCAGCGCCGGAACCATAGCTCGAGGGGCCTAACCCCCGGGGGCCCCAACACCAGCTCCAGGGGTCCAACCCCTGAGCGCCCGAACCATAGCTGCAGGGGCCTAACCCCTGGGGGCTCCTACCCCAGCTCCAACGGCCCAACTCCTGAGCGCCGGAACCATAGCTCCAGGGGCCTAACCCCTGGGGGCCCCAACCCCAGCCCCAGGAGCCCAATACCTGGGGGCCCCAACACCAGCTCCAGGGGCCCAACCCCTCAGCGCCCGAACTATAGCTCCAGGGGTCTAACCCCCGGGGGCTCCAACCCCAGCTCCAGGGCCCAACCCCTGGGGTCCCCAACACCAGCTCCATTGTCCGAACCCCTGAGCTCCCGAACCATAGCTCCAGAGGCCTATCCCCTTGGGGCACCAACCACAGCTCCAGGGGCCCAACCCCTGCGGGCCCCAATACCAGCTCCAGGAGCCCAGCCCCTGAGCGCCCGAACCATAGCTCCAGGGGTCTAATCCCTGTGGGCTTCAACACCAGCTCCAAGGACCCAACCCCTAAGCGCCCGAACGATCCCTCCAGGGGCCTAACCCCTGGGGGCCCCAACACCAGCTCCAAGGGACCAACCCCTGAGCGACCGAACAATACCACCAGTGGCCTAACCCCTGTGGGCCCAAACACCACCTCTAGGGTCCAATCCCTGAGCGCCCGAACCATAACTGCAGGGGCCTAACCCCTGGGGGCCCCCACCCCAGCTCCAACGGCCCAATCCCTGAGCGCCGGAACCATAGCTCCAGGGGCCTAACCCCTGGGGGCCCCAACCCCAAAACCAGGAGCCCAACCCCTTGGGGCCCCAACCAGTGCTCCAGGGGTCCTACCCCTGAGCGCCCGAACCATAGCTCCAGGGGCCTAACCCCTGGGTCCCCAACACCAGCTCCAGGGGCCCAACCCCTAGGGGCCCGAACACCAACTCCAGGAGCCCAACCCCTGAGCGCCCAAAGCATAGTTCGAAGGGCCTACCCCCTCGGGGCCCCAACACCAGCTGCAGGGGCCCAACCCCTGAGCGCCCGAACAATATCTCCAGGGGCCTAACCCCTGTGGGCCCCAACATCAGCTCCAGGGGTCCAACCCCTGACCGCCGGAACCATAGCTCCAGGGGCCTAACCCCAGGGGGCCCCAACCCCACACCAGGAGCCCAACCCCTGGGGGCCCCAACACCAGCTCCAGGGGACCAACCCCTGGGTCCCCAACACCAGCTCCAGGGGCCCAACCCCTGGGGGCCCCAAAACCAGCTCCAGGGGCCCAACCCCTCAGCGCCGGAACCATAGTTCGAGGGGCCTAACCCCCGGGGGCCCCAACACCAGCTCCAGGGGTCCAACCCCTGAGCGCCCGAACCATAGCTGCAGGGGCCTAACCCCTGGGGGCCCCAACACCAGCTCCAGGGGCCCAACCCCTCAGCGCCCGAACCATAGCTCCAGTCGTCTAACCCCCGGGGGCTCCATCCGCAGCTCCAGGGACCCAACCCCTCGGGGCACCAACACCAGCTCCAGGGGCCCAACCCCTGAGCGCCCGAACCATAGCTCCAGGGGCCTAACCCCTGGAGCCCCAACAACAGCTCCAGGGGCCCAACCCCTGGGGGCCCCGACACGAGCTCGAGGAGCCCAACCTCTGAGCGCCCGAACCATAGCTCCAGGGGCCTAATCCCTGGGGGCCTCAAAGCCAGCTCCAAAGGCCCAACCCCTGAGCGCCCGAACGATCCCTCCACGGGCCTTACCCCTGGGGGCCCCAACACCAGCTCCAGGGGCCCAACCTCTGAGCGCCCGAACAATACCTCCAGGGGCCTATCCCCTGTGGGCCCCAACCAGCTCCAGGGTTCCAACCCCTAAGCGCCCGAACCATAGCTGCAGGGGATTAATCCATGGGGCCCCAAAACCAGCTCCATGGGCCCAACCCCTGGGGGCCCCAACACCAGCTCCAGGGGCCCAAACCCTTAGCGGCCGAACCATAGCTCCAGGCATCTAACCCCCGGGGGCTCCAAACCCAGCTCCAGGGGCCAAACCCCTGGGGGCCCCAACACCAGCTCCAGGGGCCCAACCTCTCAGCGCCCGAACCATAGCTCCAGGCGTCTAACCCCCGGGGGCTCCAACCCCAGCTCCAGGGACACAACCCCTGGGGGCCCCAACACCAGCTCCATTGTCCCAACCCCTCAGTGCCCGAACCATAGCTCCAAGGGTCTAACCCCCGGGAGTTCCAACCCCAGCTCCAGGGCCCAACCCATGGGGGCCCCAACACCAGCTCGAGGGGCTCAACCCCTGAGCGCCTGAACCATAGCTCCAGGGGCCTAACCCCCGGGGGCCCCAACCACAGTTCCAGGGGCCCAACCCCTGCGGGCCCCAAAACCAGCTCGAGGGGTAAAACCTCTGAGCGCCAGAACCATAGCTCCAGGGGCCTAACCCCTTGGGTCCCCAACTCCAGCTCCAGGGGCCCAACCCCTGACGGCCCTAATACCAGCTCAAGGGGCCCAACCCCTGAGAGCCCGAACGATAGCTCCAGGGGCCCAACCCCTGATAGCCCCAACACCAGCTCCAGGGGCCCAACCCCTGAGCGCCCGAACAATAAATCCAGGGGCCTAACCCCTGTGGGCCCCAACACCAGCTCCAGGGGTCCAACCCCTGACCGCCGGAAACATAGCTCCAGGGGCCTAACCCCTGGGGGCCCCAACCCCACACAAGGAGCCCAACCCCTGGGGGCCACAACACCAGCTCCAGGGGCCCAACCCCTGGGTCCCCAACACCAGCTCCAGGGGCCCAACCCCTGAGGGCCCCAACACCAGCTCCAGGGGCCCAACCCCTCAGCGCCGGAACCATAGCTCGAGGGGCCTAACCCCCGGGGGCCCCAACACCAGCTCCAGGGGTCCAACCCCTGAGCGCCCGAACCATACCTGCAGAGGCCTAACCCCTGGGGGCCCCCACCCCAGCTCCAACGGCCCAACCCCTGAGCGCCGGAATAATAGCTCTACGGGCCTAACCCCTGGGGGCCCCAACCCCAGCCCCAGGAGCCCAACCCCTGGGGGCCCCAACACCAGCTCCAGGGGCCCAACCCCTCAGTGCCCGAAACATAGCTCCAGGGGCCTAACCCCTGGGGCCCCAACACCAGCTCCAGGGGCCCAACCCCTGGGGGCTCCAACACGAGCTCGAGGAGCCCAACCCCTGAGCGCCCCGAACCATAGCTCCAGGGGCCTAATCCCTGGGGGCCCCAAAACCAGCTCCAAAGGCCCAACCCCTGAGCGCCCGAACAATCCCTCCAGGGGCCTTACCCCTGGGGGCCCCAACACCAGCTCCAGGGGCCCAACCCCTGAGCGCCCGAACCATACCTCCAGGGGCCTATCCCCTGTGGGCCCCAAGACCAGCTCCAGGGTTCCAACCCCTGAGCGCCCGAACCATAGCTGCAGGGGATTAATCCATGGGGCCCCAAAACCAGCTCCAGGGTCCCAACCCCTGGGGGCCCCAACACCAGCTCCAGGGGCCCAACCCCTTAGCGGCCGAACCATAACTCCAGGCGTCTAACCCCCGGGGGCTCCAACCTCAGATCCAGGGGCCAAACCTCTGGGGGCCCCAACACCAGCTCCAGGGCCCAACCCGTGAGCGCCCGAACCATAGTGCCAGGGGCCTAACTGCTGGGGCTCCAACACCAGCTCCCTGGGCCCAACCCCTGGGAGACCCAACACCAGCTCCAAGGGCCCAACCCCTGAGCGCCCGAACAATAGCTCCAGGGGCCTAATCCCTGGGGTCCCCTACCCCAGCTCCAAGAGCCCTAAACCCTCGGGGCCCCAACAGCAGATCCAGGGGCCCAACCCCTGAGAGCAAGAACCATATCTCCAGGGGCCTGACACGTGGGGGCCCGAACCCCCGCTCCAGGGGCTCAACCCCTGGGGGTCCCAACACCAGCTCCAGGGGCCCAACCCCTGAGCGCCCGAACCATAGCTCCAGGGGCCTAATCCCTGAGGGCCCCAACCCCAGCTCCAGGGACCCAACCACTGGGGGCCCCAACACCGGCTCCAGGGGCCCAACCCCTGAGCGCCCGAACCATAGCTCCAGGGGCCTAATCCCTGGAGGCCTCAATACCAGCTACAAGGGCCCAACCCCTGAGCGCCCGAACGATCCCTCCAGGGGCCTAACCCCATGGGGCCCCAAAACCAGCTCCAGGGGCCCAACCCCTGAGCGCCCGAACAATACCTCCAGGGGCCTAATCCTTGTGGGCCCAAACACCAGCTCCAGGGGTCCAACTCCTGAGCGCCCGAACCATAGCTCCAGGGGCCTAACCCCTGGGGGCCCCAACCCAAGCTCCAGGTGCCCAACCCCTGACGGCTCCAACACCAGCTCCAGGGGCCCAACCCCTGAGAGCCCGAACCATAGCTCCAGGGGCCACACCCCTGACAGCCCCAACACCAGCTCTAGGGGCCCAACCCCTGAGCGCCCGAACCATAGCTCCCGGGGCCTAACACCTGGGACCCCAACACCAGCTCCAGAGGCCCAGCCCCTGGTGGCCCCAACACCAGTCCAGGGGCCCAACCCCTGAGCGCCCGATGAATAGCTCGAGGGGCCTAACCCCTTGGGGCCCCAACACCAGCTCCAGGGGAACAACCCCTGAGCGCCCGAACAATACCTCCAGGGGCCTAACCCCTGTGATCCCCAACAGCAGCTCAAGGGGTCCAACCTCTGAGCGCCCGAACCATAGCTGCAGGGGCCTAACCCCTGGGGGCCCCCACCCCAGATCCAACGCCCCAACCCCTGAGCGCCGGAACCATAGTTCCAGGGGCCTAACCCCTGGGGGCCCCAACCCCACCCCAGGAGCCCAACCTGTGGGGGCCCCAACACCAGCTCCAGGGGTCTAACCCCTCAGCGCCCGAACCATAGCTCCAGGGGCCTAACTCCTGGGGCCCCAACCCCAGCTCCAGGGGCCCAAACCCTGGGGGCCCCAACACCAGCTCCAGGGGCCCAACCCCTGAGCGCCCAAACCATAGCTCAAGGGGCCTAACCCCTGGGGCCCCAACACCAGCTCCAGGGGCCCAACCCCTCAGCGCCCGAACCATAGCTCCAGTCGTCTAACCCCCGGGGGCTCCATCCGCAGCTCCAGGGACCCAACCCCTCGGGGCACCAACACCAGCTCCAGGGGCCCAACCCCTGAGCGCCCGAACCATAGCTCCAGGGGCCTAACCCCTGGAGCCCCAACAACAGCTCCAGGGGCCCAACCCCTGGGGGCCCCGACACGAGCTCGAGGAGCCCAACCTCTGAGCGCCCGAACCATAGCTCCAGGGGCCTAATCCCTGGGGGCCTCAAAGCCAGCTCCAAAGGCCCAACCCCTGAGCGCCCGAACGATCCCTCCACGGGCCTTACCCCTGGGGGCCCCAACACCAGCTCCAGGGGCCCAACCTCTGAGCGCCCGAACAATACCTCCAGGGGCCTATCCCCTGTGGGCCCCAACCAGCTCCAGGGTTCCAACCCCTAAGCGCCCGAACCATAGCTGCAGGGGATTAATCCATGGGGCCCCAAAACCAGCTCCATGGGCCCAACCCCTGGGGGCCCCAACACCAGCTCCAGGGGCCCAAACCCTTAGCGGCCGAACCATAGCTCCAGGCATCTAACCCCCGGGGGCTCCAACCCCAGCTCCAGGGGCCAAACCCCTGGGGGCCCCAACACCAGCTCCAGGGGCCCAACCTCTCAGCGCCCGAACCATAGCTCCAGGCGTCTAACCCCCGGGGGCTCCAACCCCAGCTCCAGGGACCCAACCCCTGGGGGCCCCAACACCAGCTCCATTGTCCCAACCCCTCAGTGCCCGAACCATAGCTCCAAGGGTCTAACCCCCGGGAGTTCCAACCCCAGCTCCAGGGCCCAACCCCTGGGGGCCCCAACACCAGCTCGAGGGGCTCAACCCCTGAGCGCCTGAACCATAGCTCCAGGGGCCTAACCCCCGGGGGCCCCAACCACAGTTCCAGGGGCCCAACCCCTGCGGGCCCCAAAACCAGCTCGAGGGGTAAAACCTCTGAGCGCCAGAACCATAGCTCCAGGGGCCTAACCCCTTGGGTCCCCAACTCCAGCTCCAGGGGCCCAACCCCTGACGGCCCTAATACCAGCTCAAGGGGCCCAACCCCTGAGAGCCCGAACGATAGCTCCAGGGGCCCAACCCCTGATAGCCCCAACACCAGCTCCAGGGGCCCAACCCCTGAGCGCCCGAACAATAAATCCAGGGGCCTAACCCCTGTGGGCCCCAACACCAGCTCCAGGGGTCCAACCCCTGACCGCCGGAAACATAGCTCCAGGGGCCTAACCCCTGGGGGCCCCAACCCCACACAAGGAGCCCAACCCCTGGGGGCCACAACACCAGCTCCAGGGGCCCAACCCCTGGGTTCCCAACACCAGCTCCAGGGGCCCAACCCCTGAGGGCCCCAACACCAGCTCCAGGGGCCCAACCCCTCAGCGCCGGAACCATAGCTCGAGGGGCCTAACCCCCGGGGGCCCCAACACCAGCTCCAGGGGTCCAACCCCTGAGCGCACGAACCATACCTGCAGAGGCCTAACCCCTGGGGGCCCCCACCCCAGCTCCAACGGCCCAACCCCTGAGCGCCGGAATAATAGCTCTACGGGCCTAACCCCTGGGGGCCCCAACCCCAGCCCCAGGAGCCCAACCCCTGGGGGCCCCAACACCAGCTCCAGGGGCCCAACCCCTCAGTGCCCGAAACATAGCTCCAGGGGCCTAACCCCTGGGGCCCCAACACCAGCTCCAGGGGCCCAACCCCTGGGGGCTCCAACACGAGCTCGAGGAGCCCAACCCCTGAGCGCCCGAACCATAGCTCCAGGGGCCTAATCCCTGGGGGCCTCAAAACCAGCTCCAAAGGCCCGACCCCTGAGCGCCCGAACAATCCCTCCAGGGGCCTTACCCCTGGGGGCCCCAACACCAGCTCCAGGGGCCCAACCCCTGAGCGCCCGAACAATACCTCCAGGGGCCTATCCCCTGTGGGCCCCAAGACCAGCTCCAGGGTTCCAACCCCTGAGCGCCCGAACCATAGCTGCAGGGGATTAATCCATGGGGCCCCAAAACCAGCTCCAGGGTCCCAACCCCTGGGGGCCCCAACACCAGCTCCAGGGGCCCAACCCCTTAGCGGCCGAACCATAACTCCAGGCGTCTAACCCCCGGGGGCTCCAACCTCAGATCCAGGGGCCAAACCTCTGGGGGCCCCAACACCAGCTCCAGGGCCCAACCCGTGAGCGCCCGAACCATAGTGCCAGGGGCCTAACTGCTGGGGCTCCAACACCAGCTCCCTGGGCCCAACCCCTGGGAGACCCAACACCAGCTCCAAGGGCCCAACCCCTGAGCGCCCGAACAATAGCTCCAGGGGCCTAATCCCTGGGGTCCCCTACCCCAGCTCCAAGAGCCCTAAACCCTCGGGGCCCCAACAGCAGATCCAGGGGCCCAACCCCTGAGAGCAAGAACCATATCTCCAGGGGCCTGACACGTGGGGGCCCGAACCCCCGCTCCAGGGGCTCAACCCCTGGGGGTCCCAACACCAGCTCCAGGGGCCCAACCCCTGAGCGCCCGAACCATAGCTCCAGGGGCCTAATCCCTGAGGGCCCCAACCCCAGCTCCAGGGACCCAACCACTGGGGGCCCCAACACCGGCTCCAGGGGCCCAACCCCTGAGCGCCCGAACCATAGCTCCAGGGGCCTAATCCCTGGAGGCCTCAATACCAGCTACAAGGGCCCAACCCCTGAGCGCCCGAACGATCCCTCCAGGGGCCTAACCCCATGGGGCCCCAAAACCAGCTCCAGGGGCCCAACCCCTGAGCGCCCGAACAATACCTCCAGGGGCCTAATCCTTGTGGGCCCAAACACCAGCTCCAGGGGTCCAACTCCTGAGCGCCCTGAACCATAGCTCCAGGGGCCTAACCCCTGGGGGCCCCAACCCAAGCTCCAGGTGCCCAACCCCTGACGGCTCCAACACCAGCTCCAGGGGCCCAACCCCTGAGAGCCCGAACCATAGCTCCAGGGGCCACACCCCTGACAGCCCCAACACCAGCTCTAGGGGCCCAACCCCTGAGCGCCCGAACCATAGCTCCCGGGGCCTAACACCTGGGACCCCAACACCAGCTCCAGAGGCCCAGCCCCTGGTGGCCCCAACACCAGTCCAGGGGCCCAACCCCTGAGCGCCCGATGAATAGCTCGAGGGGCCTAACCCCTTGGGGCCCCAACACCAGCTCCAGGGGAACAACCCCTGAGCGCCCGAACAATACCTCCAGGGGCCTAACCCCTGTGATCCCCAACACCAGCTCAAGGGGTCCAACCTCTGAGCGCCCGAACCATAGCTGCAGGGGCCTAACCCCTGGGGGCCCCCACCCCAGATCCAACGCCCCAACCCCTGAGCGCCGGAACCATAGTTCCAGGGGCCTAACCCCTGGGGGCCCCAACCCCACCCCAGGAGCCCAACCTGTGGGGGCCCCAACACCAGCTCCAGGGGTCTAACCCCTCAGCGCCCGAACCATAGCTCCAGGGGCCTGACTCCTGGGGCCCCAACCCCAGCTCCAGGGGCCCAAACCCTGGGGGCCCCAACACCAGCTCCAGGGGCCCAACCCCTGAGCGCCCAAACCATAGCTCAAGGGGCCTAACCCCTGGGGCCCCAACACCAGCTCAAGGGGCCCAATCCCTGGGGGCCCCAACACCAGCTCCAGGGGCCCAACCCCTCAGCGCCCGAACCATAGCTCCAGGGGTCTAACCCCCGGGGGCCCCAACCACAGCTCCAGAGGCTCAACCCCTGCAGGCCCCAACACCAGCTCCAGGAGCCCAAACCCTGAGCGCCCGAACCATAGCTCCAGGGGCATAACCCCTGGGGGCCCCAACACCAGCTCCAGGGGTCCAACCACTGAGCGCCCGAACCACAGCTGCAGGGGCCTAAACCCTGGGGGCCCCAACCCCAGCCTCAGGAGCCCAACCACTGGGGGCCCCAACACCAGCTCCAGGGGTCCAATCCCTGAGCGCCCGAACTATAGCTGCAGGGGCCTAACCCCTGGGGTCCCCCATCCCAGCTCCAATGGCCCAACCCCTGAGCGCTGGAACCATAGCTCCAGGGGCCTAACCCCTGGGGCCCCAACACCAGCTCTGGGGGCCCAACCTCTGGGGGCCCCAATACCAGCTCCAGGGGCCCAACCCTTTAGCGCCCGAACCATAGCTCCAGGGGTCTAACCCCCGGGGGCTTCAACCCCAGCTCCACGGCCCAACCCCTGGGGGCCCCAACACCAGTTCCATTGTCCCCACCCCTGAGCGCCCGAACCATAGCTCCAGTTGCCTAACCCCCGGGGGCCTCAACCACAGCTCCAGGGGCTGAACCCCTGCAGGGCCCAACACCAGCTCCAGGAGCCCAACCCCGGAGCGCCTAAACCATAGCTCCAGGGGCCTAACCCCTGGGGGCCCCAACACCAGCTCCAGGGTCCCAACCCCTGAGCGCCCGAACAATACCTCCAGTGGCCTAACCCCTGTGGGCCCCAACACCAGCTCCAGGAGTCCAACAACTGAGCGCCCGAACCATAGCTGCAGGGGCCAAAACCCTGGCGGCCCCAACCCCAGCCCCAGGAGCCCAAAACCTGTGGGACCCAACACCAGCTCCAGGGGCCCAACCTCTGAGCGCCCGAACCATAGCTCCAGGGGCCTAACCCCTGGGGCCCCAACACCAGCCCCAGGGGCCCAACCCCTGGGGGCCCCAACACCAGCTCCAGGGAGCCAACCCCTCAGCGCCCGAACCATAGCTCCAGGGGTCAAACCTCCGGGGGCTCCAACCCCAGCTCCAGGGGCACAACTCCTGGGGGCCCCAACACCAGCTCCATTGTCCCAACCCCTGAGCGCCCGAACCATAGCTCCAGGGGCCTAACCCCCGGGGGCCCCAAACACAGCTCCAGGGGCCCAACCCCTGCGGGCTCCAACACCAGCTCCAGGAGCCCAACCCCTCGGAGCCCCAACACCAGCTCCAGGGGCCCAACCCCAGAGCGCCCTAACCATTGCTCCAGGGGCCCAACCCCTGGGGGCCCCAACACCAGCTCCAGGGGCCCAACCCATCAGCGCCCGAACCATAGCTCCAGGAGCCTAATCCGTGGGGCCCCAACACCAGGTTCAGGGGCCCAACCCCTGGGGACCCCAACACCAGCTCCAGGGTCCCAACCGATGAGCGCCCGAACCATAGCTCCAGGGGCCTAATCCCTGGGGGCCCAACACCAGCTCAAAGGGCCCAACCCCTGAGCGCCCGAAAAATACCTCCAGGGGCCTAACCCCTGGGGGCCCCAACACCAGCTACACGGGCCCTACCCCTGAGTGCTCGAACCATAGCTCCAGGGGCCTAACCACTGGGGGCACCCACCCCAGCTCCAAGGGCCCATCCCCTGAGCGCCCGAACCATAGTGCCAGGGGCCAAACCCCTGAGAGCCCGAACCATATGTCCAGGGGCCTAACACCTGGGGGCCCGAACCCCCGCTCCAGGGGCCCAGCACCTGGGGGCCCCAACCCCAGCTCCAGGGGCCCAACCCCTGAGCGCCTGAACCATAGCTCCAGGTGCCTAACCCCTGGGGGCCCCGACCCCAGCTCCAGGGGCCCAACCACTGGGGGCCCCAACACCAGCTCCAGGGGCCCAACCCCTGAGCACCCGAACAATAGCCCCAGGGGCCTAATACCTGGAGGCCCCCACCCCAGCTCCAAGGGCCCAACCCCTGCGCGCCCGAACCATAGCTCCAGGAACCCAACCCCTGAGCGCCCGAACCATAGCTCCAGGGGCCTAACCCCTAGGGCCCCAACACCAGCTCCAGGGCCCTAATCCCTCGGGGCCCCAACAGCAGCTCCAGGGGCCAAACCCCTGAGAGCCCGAACCATATGTCCAGGGGCCTAACACCTGGGGGCCCGAACCCCCGCTCCAGGGGCCCAGCACCTGGGGGCCCCAACCCCAGCTCCAGGGGCCCAACCCCTGAGCGCCCGAACCATAGCTCCAGGTGCCTAACCCCTGGGGGCCCCGACCCCAGCTCCAGGGGCCCAACCACTGGGGGCCCCAACACCAGCTCCAGGGGCCCAACCCCTGAGCACCCGAACCATAGCTCCAGGGGCCTAATCCCTGGGGACCTCAATACCAGCTACAAGGGCCCAACCCCTGAGCGCCCGAACGATCCCTCCAGGGGCCTAACCCCTTGGAGCCCCAAAACCAGCTCCAGGGGCCCAACCCCTGAGCGCCCGAACAATACCTCCAGGGGCCTAACCCCTGTGGGCCCCAACACGAGCTCCAGGGGTCCAACCCCTGAGCGCACGAACCATAGCTGCAGGGGTCTAACCCCGGGGGGCCCCCACCCCAGCTCCAACGGCCCAACCCCTGAGCGCCGGAACCATAGATCTACGGGCCTAACCCCTGGGGGCCCCAACCCCAGCCCCAGGAGCCCAAACCCTGGGGGCCCCAACAACAGCTCCAGGGGCCCAACCCCTGAGCGCCCGAACCATAGCTCCAGGGGCCTAACCCCTGGGGCCCCAACACCAGCTCCAGGGTCCCAACCCCTGGAGGCCCCAACACCAGCTCCATTGTCTCAACCCCTGAGCACCCGAACCATAGCTCCAGGGGCCTAATCCCCGGGGGCCCCAAGCACAGCTGCAGGGGCCCAACCCCTGAGGGCCCCAACACGAGCTCCAGGAGCCCAACCCCTGAGCGCCCGAACCATAGTTCCAGGGGCCTAATCCCTGGGAGCCTCAACACCAGCTCCAAGGTCCCAACCCCTGAGCGCCCGAATAATCCCTTGTGGTGTCTCAATGCGGAGCACAGAAAATTCTCACACAACACAGCTGTAAGCAAGTAAAAAATCTTCTTCTTTATTTTTACTTCTACTTCCTTATATAGTTGATTTCAGTTACATAAGGACTAGCCATGCATACTGACGTTGTACATACTGATCATATAATTGGACAAAAGCATACTATCACGCGCGCAGCATGCACAAAGCAACAATCCTGTAGGCACCATAAAAGGCCCTGTTTACTGTACTATGCAAGGTCAGATAAAACTCAGACAGTCACATGATTATAGCAAGGGTCCCAGTATTTTTCCAGACTGACTTAACAAATTGCGGCCTAAAATACACGATAGTTGCCCAGAATCCCTCCAGGGGCCTAACCCCTGGGGGCCCCAACACCAGCTCCAGGGGCCCAACCCCTGAGCGCCCGAACAATACCTCCAGGGGCCTAACCGCTGTGGGCCCCAAGACCAGCTCCAGGGTTCCAACCCCTGAGCGCCCGAACCATAGCTGCAGGGGTCTAACCCCTGGGGCCCGAACATCAGCTCCAGGGGCCCAAACCCTGGGGGCCCCAACACCAGCTCCAGGGGCCCAACCCCTCAGTGCCCGAACCATAGCTCCAGGCGTCTAACCCCCGGGGGCTCCAACCCGAGCTCCAGGGGCCCAACCCCTGGGGGCCCCAAAACCAGCTCCAGGGGCCCAATACCTGAGCGCCCGAACCATAGCTCCAGGGGCCTAATCCCTGGGGGCCCAACACCAGCTCAAAGGGCCCAACCCCTGAGCGCCCGAACAATACCTCCAGGGGCCTAACCCCTGGGGGCCACAACACCAGCTCCACGGGCCCTACCCCTGAGTGCTCGAACCATAGCTCCAGGGGCCTAACCACTGTGGACCCCCACCCCAGCTCCAAGGGCCCAACCCCTGAGCGCCCGAACCATAGTGCCAGGGGCCTAACCCATGGGGCCCCAACACCAGCTCTACGGGCCCAACCCCTGGGAGCCCCAACACCAGCTCCAGAGGCCCAACCCCTGAGCGCCCAAACAATAGCTCCAGGGGCCTAATACCTGGGGGCCCCCAACCCAGCTCCAAGGGCCCAACACCTGCGCGCCCGAACCATAGTTCCAGGGGCCCAACCCCTGAGCGCCCCGAACCATAGCTCCAGGGGCCTAACCCCTAGGGCCCCAACACCAGCTCCAGGGCCCTAACCCCTCGGGGCCCCAACAGCAGCTCCAGGGGCCAAACCCCTGAGAGCCCGAACCATATCTCCAGGAGCCTAACACCTGGGGGACCGAACCCCCGCTCCAGGGGCCCAACCCCTGGGGGCCCGTACCATAGCTCCAGGGGCCGAACCCCTGGGGGTCCCAACCCCAGCTCCAGGGGCCCAACCACTGGGGGCCCCAATACCAGCTCCAGGGGCCCAACCCCTGAGCGCCCGAACCATAGCTCCAGGGGCCTAACCCCTTGGGGCCTCAATACCAGCTACAAGGGCCCAACCCCTGAGCGCCCGAACAATACCTCCAGGGGCCTAACCCCTGTGGGCCCCAACACCAGCTCCAGGGGTCCAACCCCTGAGCGCAAGAACCATAGCTGCAGGGGTCTAGCCCCTTGGGGCCCCTACCCCAGCTCAAGCGGCCCAACCCCTTAGCGCCGGAACCATAGATCTACGGGCCTAATCCCTGGGGGCCCCAACCCCAGCCCCAGGAACCCAACCCCTGGGGGCCCCAACACCAGCTCCAGGGGCCCAACCCCTGAGCGCCTGATCCATAGCTCCAGGGGCCTAACCCCTGGGGCCCCAACCCCAGCTCCACGGCCCAACCCCTGGGGGCCCCAACACCAGCTCCATTATCCCAACCCCTGAGCACCTGAACCATAGCTCCAGGGGCCAAACCCCCGGGGCCCCCAACCACAGCTCCAGGGCCCCAACCCCTGTGGGCCCCAACACGAGCTCCAGGAGCCCAACCCCTGAGCGCCCGAACCATAGCTCCAGGGGCCTAATCCCTGGGGACCTCAACACCAGCTCCAAGGGCCCAACCCCTGAGCGCCCGAATGATCCCTCCAGGGGCCTAACCCCTGGGGACCCCAACACCAGCTCCAGGGTTCCAACCCCTGAGCGCCCGAACCATAGCTGCAGGGGCCTAACCCCTGGGGGCCGAACACCAGCTCCTAGGGCCTAACCCCTGAGCGCCCGAACAATACCTCCAGGGGCCTAACAACTGAGGGCCCCAACACCAGCTCCAGGGGCCCAACCTCTGAGCGCTCGAACAATACCTCCAAGAGCCTAACCCCTGGGGGCCAAAACACCAGCTCCAGTTGCCCAACCCCTGAGCGCTCGAACCATAGCTACAGGGGCCTAACCCCTGGGGGAACCAACCCCAGCTCCAAGGCCCCAGAACCTGAGCGCCCGAACCATAGCTCCAGGGGCCTAACCCCTGGGGCCCCAACACCAGCGCCAGGGGCCCAACCCCTGGGGGCCCCAACACCAGCTCCAGGGGCCCAACCCCTGAGCGCCCGAACCATAGCTCCAGGGGCCTAACCCCTGGGGGCCCGAACCCCAACTCCAGGGTGCCCAACCCCTGACGGCCCCAACACCAGTTCCAGGGGCCCAACCCCTGAGAGTCCGAACCATAGCTCCAGGGGCCAAACCCCTGACAGCCCCAACACTGGCTGCAAGGGCCGAACCCCTGAGCGCCCGAACCATAGCTCCAGGGGCCTAACACCTGGGGCCCCAACACCAGCTCCAGGGGCCCAGCCCCTGGTGGCCCCAACACCAGTCCAGGGGCCCAACCCCTGAGCGCCCGAAGCATAGCTCGAGGGGCCTAACCCCTCGGGGCCCCAACACCAGCTCCAGGGGAACAACCCCTGAGCGCCCGAACAATACCTCCCGGGGCCTAACCCCTGTGGGCCCCAACACCAGCTCCAGGGGCCCAATCCCTGAGCACCCGAACGATCCCTCCAGGGGCCTAACCCCTGTGGGCCCCAACACCAGCTCAAGGGGTCCAACCCCTGAGCGCCCAAACCATAGCTGCAGGGGCCTAACCCCTGGGGGCCCCCACACCAGCTCCAACGGCCCAACCCCTGAGCGCCGGAACCATAGCTCAACGGACCTAACCCCTGGGGGCCCCAACCGCAGCCCCAGGAGCCCAACTCCTGGGGGCCCCAAAACCAACTCCAGGGGCCCAACCCCAGAGCGCCCGAACCATATCTCCAGGGGCCTAACCCCTGGGGCCCCAACACCAGCTCCAGGGGCCCAACCCCTGGGGGCCCCAACACCAGCTCCAGGGGCCCAACCCCTCAGCGCCCCAACCATAGCTCCAGGGGTCTAACCCCCGGGGGCTCCAACCCCAGCTCCACGGCCCAACCCCTGGGGGCCCCAACACCAGCTCCATTGTCCCAACCCCTGAGCGCCCGAACCACAGCTCCAAGGGCCTAACCCACGGGGTCCCCAACCACAGCTCCAGGGACCCAACCCCTCAGCGCCCGAACCATAGCTCCAGGGCCCTAATCCCTGGGGCCCCAACACCAGCTCCAGGGGCCCAACCCCTGGGGACCCCAACACCAGCTCCAGGGTCCCCACCCCTGAGCGCCCGAACCATAGCTCCAGGGGCCTAATCCCTGGGGGCCCAACACCAGCTCAAGGGCCCAACCCCTGAGCGCCCGAACAATACCTCCAGGGGCCTAACCCCTGGGGGCCCCAACACCAGCTCCAGGGGCCCAACCGCAGAGCTCCCGAACCATAACTCCATGCAGGAAATGCTCTGTGCATTAACCTGCGTGACCACAAGGTTTCACTGTTGCTCCATGCGGGGAAATGCTCTGTGTATTACCCTGTGTGGCTACATGGTGTCACTGTTGCTCCATGCGGGGAAATGCTCTGTGCATTACCCTATGTGGTCACACGGTGTCACTCTTGCTCCATGCAGCAAATGCTCTGGGTATTACCCTGCATGGCCACACAGTGTTCCTGTTGCTCCATGCGTGAAATGCTCTGGGCATTACTGTGATGGAGTGGGGACTTTCTGTGTGGGGGATGGGAGAGCAGGGGGTGACTTTAGGTCATGGGCCCCAACACCAGCTCCAGGGGCCCAACCCCTGAGCGCCCGAAACATAGCTCCAGGGGCCTAACCCCTGGGGGCCCCAACACCAGCTCCAAGGGTCCAACGCCTGAGCGCCCGAACAATACCTCCAGAGGCCTAACCCCTGGGGGCCCCCACACCAGCTCCAACGGCCCAACCCCTGAGCGCCGGAACCATAGCTCCACGGACCTAACCCCTGGGGGCCCCAACCGCAGCCCCAGGAGCCCAACTCCTGGGGGCCCCAAAACCAGCTCCAGGGGCCCAACCCCAGAGCGCCCGAACCATATCTCCAGGGGCCTAACCCCTGGGGGCCCCAACACCAGCTCCAGGGGCCCAACCCCTCAGCGCCCGACCTATAGCTCCAGGGGTCTAACCCCCGGGGGCTCCAACCCCAGCTCCACGGCCCAACCCCTGGGGGCCCCAACACCAGCTCCATTGTCCCAACCCCTGAGCGCCTGAACCACAGCTCCAAGGGCCTAACCCACGGGGTCCCCAACCACAGCTCCAGGGGCCCAACCCCTGAGCGCCCGAACCATAGCTCCAGGGGCCTAATCCCTGGGGGCCTCAACACTAGCTCCAAGGGCCCAACACCTGAGTGCCCGAACGATCCCTCCAGGGGCCTAACCCCTGGGGGCCCCAACACCAGCTCCATTGTCCCAACCCCTGAGCGCCCGAACAATAGCTCCAGGGTCCTAACCCCCGGGGGCCCCAACCACAGCTCCAGGGGCCCAACCCCTGCGGGCCCCAACACCAGCTCCAGGAGCCCAACCCCTCGGGGCCCCAACACCAGCTCCAGGGGCCCAACCCCAGAGCGCACTAACCATAGCTCCAGGGGCCCAAGCCCTGGGGGCCCCAACACCAGCTCCAGGGGCCCAACCCCTCAGCGCCCGAACCATAGCTCCAGGGCCCTAATCCCTGGGGCCCCAACACTAGCTCCAGGGTCCCCACCCCTGAGCGCCTGAACCATAGCTCCAGGGGCCTAATCCCTGGGGGCCCAACACCAGCTCAAGGGCCCAACCCCTGAGCGCCCGAACAATACCTCCAGGGGCCTAACCCCTGGGGGCCCCAACACCAGCTCCAGGGGCCCAACCGCATAGCTTCCAAACCATAACTCCATGCAGGAAATGCTCTGTGCATTAACCTGCGTGACCACAAGGTTTCACTGTTGCTCCATGCGGGGAAATGCTCTGTGTATTACCCTGTGTGGCTACATGGTGTCACTGTTGCTCCATGCGGGGAAATGCTCTGAGCATTACCCTATGTGGTCACACGGTGTCACTCTTGCTCCATGCAGCAAATGCTCTGGGCATTACCCTGCATGGCCACACAGTGTTCCTGTTGCTCCATGCGTGAAATGCTCTGGGCATTACTGTGATGGAGTGGGGACTTTCTGTGTGGGGGATGGGAGAGCAGGGGGTGACTTTAGGTCAGGGGCCCCAACACCAGCTCCAGGGGCCCAACCCCTGAGCGCCCGAAACATAGCTCCAGGGGCCTAACCCCTGGGGGCCCCAACACCAGCTCCAAGGGCCCAACGCCTGAGCGCCCGAACAATACCTCCAGGGGCCTAAATCCTGGGAGACCCAACACCAGCTCCAGGGGCCCAACCCCTGAGCGCCCGAACAATAGCTCCAGGGGCCTAATCCCTGGGGGCCCCCACCCCAGGTAAAAGGGCCCAACCCCTGCGCGCCCGAACCATAACTCCAGAGGCCCAACCGCTGAGCGCCCAAACTATAGCTCCAGGGGCCTAACCCCTAGGGCCCCAACACCAGCTCCAGGGCCCTAACCCCTCGGGGCCCCAACACCAGCTCCAACGGCCCAACCCCTGAGCGCAGGAACCATAGCTCCAGGAGCCTAACCCCTGAGGGCCCCAACCCCAGCCGCAGGAGCCTAACCCCTGGGGGCCCCAACACCAGCTCCAGGGGCCCAACCCCTGAGTGTCCGAACCATAGCTGCAGGGGCCTAACCCCTGGGGGCCCCTACCCCAGCTCCAACGGCCCAACCCCTGAGCGCAGGAACCATAGCTCCAGGAGCCTAACCCCTGGGGGCCCCAACCCCAGCCGCAGGAGCCTAACCCCTGGGGGCCCCAACACCAGCTCCAGGGGCCCAACCCCTGAGCGCCCGAACCATAGCTCCAGGGGTCTAACCCCCGGGGGCTCCAACCCCAACTCCAGAGGCCCAACACCTGGGAACCCCAACACCAGCTTCATTGTCAAAAGCCCTGAGCGCCCGAACCATAGCTCCAGGGGTCTAATCCCTGGGGTCCCAACACCAGCTCCAAGGGCCCAACCCCTGAGCGCCCGAACCATACCTCCAGGGGCCTAACCCCTGGGGGCCCCAACAAGAGCTCCAGGGGCCGAACCTCTGAGCGCCCGAACAATACCACCAGGGGCCTAACCCCTGTGGGCCCCAACACCAGCTGCAGGGGTCCAACCGCTGAGCGTCCGAACCATAGCTGCAGGGGCCTAACCCCTGGGGGCCCCCATCCCAGCTCCAACGGCCCAACCCCTGAGCGCAGGAACCATAGCTCCAGGGGCCCAACCCCTGAGCGCTCGAACAATACTTCCAGGAGTCTATCCCCTGGGGCCCCAACACCAGCTCCAGGGGCCCAACCCCTGAGCGCTCGAACCATAGCTACAAGGGCCTAACCCCTGGGGGAACCCACCCCAGGTCCAAGGGCCCAAAACCTGAGCGCTCGAACCATAGCTCCAGGGGCCTAGCCCCTGGGGCCCCAACACCAGCTCCAGGGGCCCAACCCCTGGGGGCCCCAACACCAGCTCCAGGGGCTCAACCCCTGAGCGCCCGAACCATAGCTCCAGGGGACTAACCCCTGGGGGCCCCAACCCCAGCTCCAGGGGCCCAACCCCTGACGACCCAACACCAGCTCCAGGGGCCGAACCCCTGAGAGCCCGAACCATAGCTCCAGGGGCTCAACCCCTGAGAGCCCCAACACCAGCTCCAGGGGCCCAGCCCCTTGGGGCCCCAACACCAGTCCAGGGGCCCAACCCCTGAGCGCCCGAAGCATAGCTCGAGGGGCCTAACCCCTCGGGGTCCCAACACCAGCTCCATGGGTCCAACCCCTGAGCGCCCGAACCATAGCTGCAGCGGCTTAACCCCTGTGGCCCCAACACAAGCTCCAGAGGCCCAACCCCTGAGCGTCCGAACCATAGATCCAGGGGCCTAACCCCTGGGGCCCCAACACCAGCTCCAGTGGCCCAACCCCTGGGGGCCCCAACACCAGCTCCAGTGTCCCAACCCCTGAGCGCCCGAACCATAGCTCCAGGGGCCTAATCCCTGGGGGCCTCAAAACCAGCTCCAAGGGCCCAACCCCTGAGCACCCGAATGATCCCTCCAGGGGCCTAACCCCTGGGGGCCCCAACACCAGCTCCAGGGGCCCAACCCCTGAGCGCCCGAACAATACCTCCAGGGGCCTAACCACTGTGGGCCCCAACACCAGCTCCAGAGGTCCTACCCCTGAGCACCCGAAGCATAGCTCGAGGGGTGTAACCCCTCGAGGCCCCAACACCAGCTCCAGGGGCCCAACCCCTGAGCGCCCGAACAATACCTCCACGGGCCTAACCCCTGTCGGCCCCAACACCAGCTCCAGGGGTCCAACCCGTGAGCGCCCGAACCATAGCTGCAGGGGCCTAACCCCTGGGTAACCAACATCAGCTCCAGGGGCCCATCCCCTGAGGGCTCGAACCATAGCTCCAGGGGCCTAACCCCTGGGGCCCGAACACCAGCTCCAGGGGCCCAACCCCTGGGGGCCCCAACACCAGCTCCAACGGTCCAACCCCTGACCGCCGGAACCATAGCTCCAGGGGCCTAACCCCTGGGGGCCCCAACCCCACCCCAGGAGCCCAAACCCTGGGGGCCCCAACACCAGCTCCAGGGGCCCAACCCCTGGGGGCCCAAACACCAGCTCCAGGGGCCCAACCCCTCAGCGCCCGAACCATAGCTCCAGGGGCCTAACCCCCGGGGGCCCCAACCACAGCTCCAGGGGCCCAACCCCTGCGGGCCCAAAAACCAGCTCCAGGAGCCCAACCCCTGAGCGCCCGAACCATAGCTCCAGGGGCCTAATCCCTGGGGGCCTCAACACCAGCTCCAGGGGCCCAACCCCTGAGCGCCTGAACGATCCCTCCAGGGGCCTAACCCCTGGGGGCTCCAACTCTAGCTCCAGGGGCCCAACCCCTGAGCGCCTGAACAATACCTCCAGGGGCCTAACCCCTGTGGGCCCCAACACCAGCTCCAGGGGTCCAACCCGTAAGCTCCCGAACCATAGCTGCAGAGGCTAACCCCTGGGGGACCCCACCCCAGCTCCAATGGCCCAACCCCTGACCGCCTGAACTATAGCTCCAGGGGCCTAACCCCTGGGCGTCCCAACCCCAGCCCCAGAAGCCCAACCCCTGGGGGCCCCAACACCAGCTACAGGGGCCCAACCCCTGAGCGCCCGAACCATAGCTCCAGGGCCCTAACCCCTGGGGCCCCAACACCAGCTCCAGGGGCCCAACCCCTGGGGGCGCCAACACCAGCTCCAGGGGCCCAAACCCTGAGCGCCCGAACCATAGCTGCAGGGGCCTAACCCCTGGGGGCCCCCACCCCAGCTACAACGGCCCAACCCCTGAGCGCCCGAACCATAGCTCCAGGGGCCTAACCCCTGGGGGCCCCAACCCCAGCTCCAGGGGCCTAACCCCTGGGGTCAAACAATGCAGCTTCAAGGGCCCAACCCCTGAGCGCCCGAACCATAGCTCCAGGGGCCTAACCCCCGGGGGCCCCAACCCCAGCTCCAGGGGCCCAACCTCTGGGGCCCTCGACCACAGCTCCAGGGGCCCAACCCCTGAGCGCCCGAACTATAGCCCCTGGGGTTCAACCCCTGAGCGCCCGAACCATAGTTCCAGGGGCCTAACCCCTGGGGCCCCAACACCAGCTCCAGGGGCCCAGCCCCTGGGGCCCCAACACCAGCTCCAGGGGCCCAACCCCTGAGCGCCCGAACCGTAGCTCCAGAAGCCTAACCCCTGGGGCCCCAACACCAGCTCCAGGGGCCCAACCCCTGGGGGCCCCAACACCGGCTCCAGGGGCTCAACCCCTGAGCGCCCGAACCATAGCTCCAGGGGACTAACCCCTGGGGGCCCAAACCCCAGCTCCAGGGGCCCAACCCCTGACGACCCAACACCAGCTCCAGGGGCCCAACCCCTGAGAGCCTGAACCATAGCTCCAGGGGCCCAACCCCTGACAGCCACAACACCAGCTCCAGGGGCCCAGCCCCTTGGGGCCCCAACACCAGTCCAGGGGCCCAACCCCTGAGCGCCCGAAGCATAGCTCGAGGGGCCTAACCCCTCGGGGCCCCAACACCAGCTCCATGGGTCCAACCCCTGAGCGCCCGAATCATAGCTGCAGGGGCTTAACACCTGTGGCCCCAACACCAGCTCCAGAGGCCCAACCCCTGAGCGCCCGAACCATAGCTCCAGGGGCCTAACCCCTGGGGCCCCAACACCAGCTCCAGGGGCCCAGCCCCTGGGGCCCCAACACCAGCTCCAGGGGCCCAACCCCTGAGCGCCCGAACCATAGCTCCAGGGGCCTAACCCCTGGTGGCCCCAACCACAGCTCCAGGGGCCCAAACCCTGGCGGCTCCACCACCAGCTCCAGGAGCCCAACCCCTGAGATTCCGAACCATAGCTCCAGGGGCCCAACCCCTGAGCGCACGAACCATAGCTCCAGAAGCCTAACCCCTGGGGCCCCAACACCAGCTCCAGGGGCCCAACCCCTGGGGGCCCCAACACCAGCTCCAGGGGCTCAACCCCTGAGCGCCCGAACCATAGCTCCAGGGGACTAACCCCTGGGGGTCCCAACCCCAGCTCCAGGGGCCCAACCACTGACGAAACAACACCAGCTCCAGGGGCCCAGCCCCTTGGGGCCCCAACACCAGTCCATGGGCCCAACCCCTGAGCGCCCGAAGCATAGCTCGAGGGGCCTAACCCCTTGGGGCCCCAACACCAGCTCCATGGGTCCAACCCCTGAGCGCCCGAACCATAGCTGCAGGGGCTTAACACCTGTGGCCCCAACACCAGGTCCAGAGGCCCAACCCCTGAGCGCCCGAACCATAGCTCCAGGGGCCTAACCCCTGGGGCCCCAACACCAGCTCCAGGGGCCAACCCCTGGGGGCCCCACCACCAGCTCCAGTGTCCCAACCCCTGAGCGCCCGAACCATAGCTCCAGGGGCCTAATCCCTGGGGGCCTCAAAACCAGCTCCAAGGGCCCAACCCCTGAGCGCCCGAATGATCCCTCCAGGGGCCTAACCCCTGGGGGCCCCAACACCAGCTCCAGGGGCCCAACCCCTGAGCGCCCGAACAATACCTCAAGGGGCCTAACCGCTGTGGGCCCCAACACCAGCTCCAGGGATCCTACCCCTGAGCGCCCGAAGCATAGCTCGAAGGGTGTAACCCCTCGAGGCCCCAACACCAGCTCCAGGGGCCCAACCCCTGAGCGCCCGAACAATACCTCCAGGGGCCTAACCCTTGTCGGCCCCAACACCAGCTCCAGGGGTCCGACCCCTGAGAGCCCGAACCATAGCTGCAGGGGCCTAACCCCTGGGTAACCAACACCAGCTCCAGGGGCCCATCCCCTGAGCGCTCGAACCATAGCTCCAGAGGCCTAACCCCTTGGGCCCCAACACCAGCTCCAGGGGCCCAACCCTGGGGGCCCCAACACCAGCTCCAACGGCCCAACCCCTGACCGCCGGAACCATAGCTCCAGGGGCCTAACCCCTGGGGGCCCCAACCCCACCCCAGGAGCCCAAACCCTGGGGGCCCCAACACCAGCTCCAGGGGCCCAACCCCTGGGGGCCCAAACACCAGCTCCAGGGGCCCAACCCCTCAGCGCCCGAACCATAGCTCCAGGGGCCTAACCCCCGGGGGCCCCAACCACAGCTCCAGGGGCCCAACCCCTGCGGGCCCAAAAACCAGCTCCATTGTCCCAACCCCTGAGCGCCCGAACCATAGCTCCAGGGGCCTAATCCCTGGGGGCCTCAACACCAGCTCCAGGGGCCCAACCCCTGAGCGCCCAAACGATCCCTCCAGGGGCCTAACCCCTGGGGGCTCCAACTCTAGCTCCAGGGGCCCAACCCCTGAGCGCCTGAACAATACCTCCAGGGGCCTAACCCCTGTGGGCCCCAACTCCACCTCCAGGGGTCCAACCCCTAAGCTCCCGAACCATAGCTGCAGAGGCTAACCCCTGGGGGACCCCACCCCAGCTCCAATGGCCCAACCCCTGACAGCCTGAACTATAGCTCCAGGGGCCTAACCCCTGGGCGTCCCAACCCCAGCCCCAGGAGCCCAACCCCTGGGGGCCCCAACACCAGCTCCAGGGGCCCAACCCCTGAGCGCCCGAACCATAGCTCCAGGGCCCTAACCCCTGGGGCCCCAACACCAGCTCCAGGGGCCCAAACCTTGAGCGCCCGAACCATAGCTGCAGGGGCCTAACCCCTGGGGGCCCCCACCCCAGCTACAACGGCCCAACCCCTGAGCGCCCGAACCATAGCTCCAGGGGCCTAACCCCTGGGAGCCCCAACCCCAGCTCCAGGGGCCTAAACCCTGGGGTCAAACAATGCAGCTTCAAGGGCCCAACCCCTGAGAGCCCGAACCATAGCTCCAGGGGCCTAACCCCCGGGGGCCCCAACCCCAGCTTCAGGGGCCCAACCTCTGGGGCCCTCGACCACAGCTCCAGGGGCCCAACCCATGAGCGCCCGAACTATAGCCCCTGGGGCTCAACCCCTGAGCGCCCGAACCATAGCTCCAGAAGCCTAACCCCTGGGGCCCCAACACCAGCTCCAGGGGCCCAACCCCTGGGGCCCCAACCCCAGCTCCAGGGGCCCAACCCCTGACGACCCAACACCAGCTCCAGGGGCCCAACCCCTGAGAGCCCGAACCATAGCTCCAGGGGCCCAACCCCTGACAGCCCCAACACCAGCTCCAGGGGCCCAGCCCCTTGGGGCCCCAACACCAGTCCAGGGGCCCAACCCCTGAGCGCCCGAAGCATAGCTCGAGGGGCCTAACCCCTCGGGGCTCTAACACCAGCTCCATGGGTCCAACCCCTGAGCGCCCGAACCATAGCTGCAGGGGCTTAACACCTGTGGCCCCAACACCAGCTCCAGAGGCCCAACCCCTGAGCGCCCGAACCATAGCTCCAGGGGCCCAGCCCCTGGGGCCCCAACACCAGCTCCAGGGGCCCAACCCCTGAGCGCCCGAACCATAGCTCCAGGGGCCTAACCCCTGGTGGCCCCAACCACAGCTCCAGGGGCCCAAACCCTGGGGGCTCCACCACCAGCTCCAGGAGCCCAACCCCTGAGATCCCGAACCATAGCTCCAGGGGCCCAACCCCTGAGCGCCTGAACCATAGCTCCAGAAGCCTAACCCCTGGGGCCCCATCACCAGCTCCAGGGGCCCAACCCCTGGGGGCCCCAACACCAGCTCCAGGGGCTCAACCCCTGAGCGCCCGAACCATAGCTCCAGGGGACTAACCCCTGCGGGCCCCAACCCCAGCTCCAGGGGCCCAACCCCTGACGACCCAACACCAGCTCCAGGGGCCCAACCCCTGAGAGCCCGAACCATAGCTCCAGGGGCCCAACCCCTGACAGCCCCAACACCAGCTCCAGGGGCCCAGCCCCTTGGGGCCCCAACACCAGTCCAGGGGCCCAACCCCTGAGCGCCCGAAGCATAGCACGAGGGGCCTAACCCCTTGGGGCCCCAACACCAGCTCCATGGGTCCAACCCCTGAGCGCCCGAACCATAGCTGCAGGGGCTTAACACCTGTGGCCCCAACACCAGCTCCAGAGGCCCAACCCCTGAGCGCCCGAACCATAGCTCCAGGGGCCTAACCCCTGGGGCCCCAACACCAGCTCCAGGGGCCCAACCCCTGGGGGCCCCAACACCAGCTCCAGTGTCCCAACCCCTGAGCGCCCGAACCATAGCTCCAGGGGCCTAATCCCTGGGGGCCTCAAAACCAGCTCCAAGCGCCCAACCAATGAGCGCCCGAATGATCCCTCCAGGGGCCTAACCCCTGGGGGCCCCAACACCAGCTCCAGGGGCCCAACCCCTGAGCGCCCGAACAATACCTCCAGGGGCCAAACCGCTGTGGGCCCCAACACCAGCTCCAGGGGTCCTACCCCTGAGCGCCCGAAGCATAGCTGCAGGGGCCTAACCCCTGTCGGCCCCAACACCAGCTCCAGGGGCCCAACCCCTGGGGGCCCCAACACCAGCTCCAACGGCCCAACCCCTGACCGCCGGAACCATAGCTCCAGGGGCCTAACCCCTGGGGGCTCCAACCCCACCCCAGGAGCCCAAACCCTGGGGGCCCCAACACCAGCTCCAGGGGCCCAACCCCTGGGGGCCCCAACACCAGCTCCAGGGGCCCAACCCCTCAGCGCCCGAACCATAGCTCCAGGGGCCTAACCCCCGGGGGCCCCAACCACAGCTCCAGGGGCCCAACCCCTGCGGGCCCAAAAACCAGCTCCAGGAGCCCAACCCCTGAGCACCCGAACCATAGCTCCAGGGGCCTAATCCCTGGGGGCCTCAACACCAGCTCCAGGGGCCCAACCCCTGAGCGCCCGAACGATCCCTCCAGGGGCCTAACACCTGGGGGCTCCAACTCTAGCTCCAGGGGCCCAACCCCTGAGCGCCTGAACAATACCTCCAGGGGCCTAACCCCTGTGGGCCCTAACACCAGCTCCAGGGGTCCAACCCCTAAGCTCCCGAACCATAGCTGCAGAGGCTAACCCCTGGGGGACCCCACCCCAGCTCCAATGGCCCAACCCCTGACCGCCTGAACTATAGCTCCAGGGGCCTAACCCCTGGACGTCCCAACCCCAGCTCCAGGGGCCCAACCCCTTAGCGCCCGAACCATAGCTCCAGGGCCCTAACCCCTGGGGCCCCAACACCAGCTCCAGGGGCCCAACCCCTGGGGGCGCCAACACCAGCTCCAGGGGCCCAAACCCTGAGCGCCCGAACCATAGCTGCAGGGGCCTAACCCCTGGGGGCCCCCACCCCAGCTACAACAGCCCAACCCCTGAGCGCCCGAACCATAGCTCCAGGGGCCTAACCCCTGGGAGCCCCAACCCCAGCTCCAGGGGCCTAACCCCTGGGGTCAAACAATGCAGATTCAAGGGCCCAACCCCTGAGCGCCCGAACCATAGCTCCAGGGGCCTAACCCCCGGGGGCCCCAACCCCAGCTCCAGGGGCCCAACCTCTGGGGCCCTCGACCACAGCTCCAGGGGCCCAACCCATGAGCGCCCGAACTATAGCCCCTGGGGCTCAACCCCTGAGCGCCCCGAACCATAGCTCCAGGGGCCTAACCCCTGGGGCCCCAACACCAGCTCCAGGGGCCCAGCCCCTGGGGCCCCAACACCAGCTCCAGGGGCCCAACCCCTGAGCGCCCGAACCATAGCTCCAGGGGCCTAACCCCTGGTGGCCCCAACCACAGCTCCAGGGGCCCAAACCCTGGGGGCTCCACCACCAGCTCCAGGAGCCCAACCCCTGAAATCCCGAACCATAGCTCCAGGGGCCCAACCCCTGAGCGCCCGAACCATAGCTCCAGAAGCCTAACCCCTGGGGCCCCAACACCAGCTCCAGGGGCCCAACCCCTGGGGCCCCAACACCAGCTCCAGGGGCTCAACCCCTGAGCGCCCGAACCATAGCTCCAGGGGACTAACCCCTGGGGGCCCCAACCCCAGCTCCAGGGGCCCAACCCCTGACGACCCAACACCAGCTCCAGGGGCCCAACCCCTGAGAGCCCAAACCATAGGTCCAGAGGCCCAACCCCTGACAGCCCCAACACCAGCTCCAGGGGCCCAGCCCCTTGGGGCCCCAACACCAGTCCAGGGGCCCAACCCCTGAGCGCCCGAAGCATCGCTCGAGGGGCCTAACCCCTCGGGGCCCCAACACCAGCTCCATGGGTCCAACCCCTGAGCGCACGAACCATAGCTGCAGGGGCTTAACACCTGTGGCCCCAACACCAGCTCCAGAGGCCCAACCCCTGAGCGCCCGAACCATAGCTCCAGGGGCCTAACCCTTGGGGCCCCAACACCAGCTCCAGGGGCCCAGCCCCTGGGAGTCCCAACACCAGCTCCAGGGGCCCAACCCCTGAGCTCCCGAACCATAGCTCCAGGGGCCTAACCCCTGGTGGCCCCAACCACAGCTCCAGGGGCCCAAACCCTGGGGGCTCCACCACCAGCTCCAGGAGCCCAACCCCTGAGATCCCGAACCATAGCTCAAGGGGCCCAACCCCTGAGCGCCCGAACCATAGCTCCAGAAGCCTAACCCCTGGGCCCCAACACCAGCTCCAGGGGCCCAACCCCTGGGGGCCCCAACACCAGCTCCAGGGGCCCAAACCCTGAGCGCCCGAACCATAGCTCCAGGGGACTAACCCCTGGGGGTCCCAACCCCAGCTCCAGGGGCCCAACCCCTGACGACCCAACACCAGCTCCAGGGGCCCAACCCCTGAGAGCCCGAACCATAGCTCCAGGGGCCCAAACCCTGACAGCCCCAACACCAGCTCCAGGGGCCCAGCCCCTTGGGGCCCCAACACCAGTCCAGGGGCCCAACCCCTGAGCGCCCGAAGCATAGCTCGAGGGGCCTAACCCCTTGGGGCCCCAACACCAGCTCCATGGGTCCAACCCCTGAGCGCCCGAACCATAGCTGCAGGGGCTTAACACCTGTGGCCCCAACACCAGCTCCAGAGGCCCAACCCCTGAGCGCCCGAACCATAGCTCCAGGGGCCTAACCCCTGGGGGCTCCAACTCTAGCTCCAGGGGCCCAACCCCTGAGCGCCTGAACAATACCTCCAGGGGCCTAACCCCTGGGGGCTCCAACTCTAGCTCCAGGGGCCCAACCCCTGAGCGCCTGAACAATACCTCCAGGGGCCTAACCCCTGTGGGCCCCAACACCAGCTCCAGGGGTCCAACCCCTAAGCGCCCGAACCATAGCTGCAGAGGCTAACCCCTGGGGGACCCGACCGCAGCTCCAACGGCCCAACCCCTGACCGCCTGAACCATAGCTCCAGGGGCCTAGCCCCCGGGGGCCCCAACCCCAGCTCCAGGGGCCCAACCCATGGGGCGCTCGACCCCAGTTCCAGGGGCCCAACCCCTGAGCGCCCGAACTATAGCTCGTGGGGCCCAACCCCTGAGCCCCCGAACCATAGCTCCAGGGCCCTAACCCCTGGGGGCCCCAACCCCAGCTCCAGGGGCCCAACCTCTGGGCCCTCGACCCCAGCTCCAGCGGCCCAACCCCTGATCGCCCGAACCACAGCTTCAGGGGCCCAACCCCTGAGAGCCCGAACCATATCTCCAGGGGCCTAACCCCTGGGGGCCCGAACCCCAGCTCCAGGGGCCCAACCTCTGGGGGAAACAACACCAGCTCCGGGGGCCCAACCCCTGGGGGCCCCAACACCAGCTCCAGGGGCACAACCCCTGAGCGCCCGAACCATAGCTCCAGGGGCCTAACCCCTGGGGGCCCCAACCACAGCTCCAGGGGCCCAAACCCTGGGGGCCCCACCACCAGCTCCAGGGGCCCAACCCCTGAGAGCCCGAACCATAGCTCCAGGGGCCCAACCCCTGACCGCACGAACCATAGCTCCAGAAGCCTAACCCCTGGGGCCCCAACACCAGCTCCAGAGTCCCAACCCCTTGGGGACCCAACACCAGCTCCAGCGGCACAACCCCTGAGCGCCTGAACCATAGCTCCAGGGGCCTAATGCCTGGGGCCCCAACACCAGCTCCAAGGGCCCAAACCCTGGAGGCCCCAACACCAGCTTCATTGGCCCAACCCCTGAGCGCCCGAACCATAGCTCCAGGGGCCTAACCCCTGGGGGCCCCAACACCAGCTACACGGGCCCTACACCTGAGTGCCCGAACCATAGCTCCAGGGTCCTAACCACTGGGGTCCCCAACACCAGCTCCACGGGCCCAACCCCTGGGAGCCCCAACACCAGCTCCACGGGCCCAACTCCAGAGCTCCCGAACCATAGCTCCATGCAGGAAATGCTCTGTGCGTTACCCTGCGTGAGCACAAGGTGTCACTGTTGCTCCAAGCATGGAAATGCTCTGTGTATTACCCTGTGTGGCTTCATGGTGTCACTGTTGCTCCATGCGGGAAAATGCTCTGTGCATTACCCTATCTGGTCACACGGTGTCACTCTTGCTCCATGCAGCAAATGCTCTGGACATTACCCTGCATGGCCACACAGTGTTCCTGTTGCTCCATGCGTGAAATGCCTTGGGCATTACTGTGATGGAGTGGGGACTGTCTGTGTGGGGGATGGGAGAGCAGGGGGTGACTTTAGGTCAGGGGCCCCAACACCAGCTCCAGTGGCTCATCCCCTGAGCGCCCGAAACATAGCTCCAGGGGCCTAACCCCCGGGGGCCCCAACCCCAGCTCCAGGGGCCCAACCTCTGGGGCCCTCGACCACAGCTCCAGGGGCCCAACCCATGAGCGCCCGAACTATAGCCCCTGGGGCTCAACCCCTGAGCGCCCGAACCATAGCTCCAGGGGCCTAACCCCTGGGGCCCCAACACCAGCTCCAGGGGCCCAGCCCCTGGGGCCCCAACACCAGCTCCAGGGGCCCAACCCCTGAGCGCCCGAACCATAGCTCCAGGGGCCTAACCCCTGGTGGCCCCAACCACAGCTCCAGGGGCCCAAACCCTGGGGGCTCCACCACCAGCTCCAGGAGCCCAACCCCTGAAATCCCGAACCATAGCTCCAGGGGCCCAACCCCTGAGCGCCTGAACCATAGCTCCAGAAGCCTAACCCCTGGGGCCCCAACACCAGCTCCAGGGGCCCAACCCCTGGGGCCCCAACACCAGCTCCAGGGGCTCAACCCCTGAGCGCCCGAACCATAGCTCCAGGGGACTAACCCCTGGGGGCCGCAACCCCAGCTCCAGGGGCCCAACCCCTGACGACCCAACACCAGCTCCAGGGGCCCAACCCCTGAGAGCCCGAACCATAGGTCCAGGGGCCCAACCCCTGACAGCCCCAACACCAGCTCCAGGGGCCCAGCCCCTTGGGGCCCCAACACCAGTCCAGGGGCCCAACCCCTGAGCGCCCGAAGCATCGCTCGAGGGGCCTAACCCCTCGGGGCCCCAACACCAGCTCCATGGGTCCAACCCCTGAGCGCACGAACCATAGCTGCAGGGGCTTAACACCTGTGGCCCCAACACCAGCTCCAGAGGCCCAACCCCTGAGCGCCCGAACCATAGCTCCAGGGGCCTAACCCCTGGGGCCCCAACACCAGCTCCAGGGGCCCAGCCCCTGGGGTCCCAACACCAGCTCCAGGGGCCCAACCCCTGAGCGCCCGAACCATAGCTCCAGGGGCCTAACCCCTGGTGGCCCCAACCACAGCTCCAGGGGCCCAAACCCTGGGGGCTCCACCACCAGCTCCAGGAGCCCAACCCCTGAGATCCCGAACCATAGCTCCAGGGGCGCAACCCCTGAGCGCCCGAACCATAGCTCCAGGAGCCTAACCCCTGGGGCCCCAACACCAGCTCCAGGGGCCCAACCCCTGGGGGCCCCAACACCAGCTCCAGGGGCCCACCCCCTGAGCGCCCGAACCATAGCTCCAGGGGACTAACCCCTGGGGGTCCCAACCCCAGCTCCAGGGGCCCAACCCCTGACGACCCAACACCAGCTCCAGGGGCCCAACCCCTGAGAGCCCGAACCATAGCTCCAGGGGCCCAACCCCTGACAGCCCCAACACCAGCTCCAGGGGCCCAGCCCCTTGGGGCCCCAACACCAGTCCAGGGGCCCAACCCCTGAGCGCCCGAAGCATAGCTCCAGGGGCCTAACCCCTGGGGCCCCAACACCAGCTCCATGGGTCCAACCCCTGAGCGCCCGAACCATAGCTGCAGGGGCTTAACACCTGTGGCCCCAACACCAGCTCCAGAGGCCCAACCCCTGAGCGCCCGAACCATAGCTCCAGGGGCCTAACCCCTGGGGGCTCCAACTCTAGCTCCAGGGGCCCAACCCCTGAGCGCCTGAACAATACCTCCAGGGGCCTAACCCCTGGGGGCTCCAACTCTAGCTCCAGGGGCCCAACCCCTGAGCGCCTGAACAATACCTCCAGGGGCCTAACCCCTGTGGGCCCCAACACCAGCTCCAGGGGTCCAACCCCTAAGCGCCCGAACCATAGCTGCAGAGGCTAACCCCTGGGGGACCCGACCCCAGCTCCAACGGCCCAACCCCTGACCGCCTGAACCATAGCTCCAGGGGCCTAGCCCCCGGGGGCCCCAACCCCAGCTCCAGGGGCCCAACCCATGGGGCGCTCGACCCCAGTTCCAGGGGCCCAACCCCTGAGCGCCCGAACTATAGCTCGTGGGGCCCAACCCCTGAGCGCCCGAACCATAGCTCCAGGGCCCTAACCCCTGGGGGCCCCAACCCCAGCTCCAGGGGCCCAACCTCTGGGCCCTCGACCCCAGCTCCAGCGGCCCAACCCCTGATCGCCCGAACCACAGCTTCAGGGGCCCAACCCCTGAGAGCCCGAACCATAGCTCCAGGGGCCTAACCCCTGGGGGCCCGAACCCCAGCTCCAGGGGCCCAACCTCTGGGGGAACCAACACCAGCTCCGGGGGCCCAACCCCTGGGGGCCCCAACACCAGCTCCAGGGGCACAACCCCTGAGCGCCCGAACCATAGCTCCAGGGGCCTAACCCCTGGGGCCCCAACCACAGCTCCAGGGGCCCAAACCCTGGGGGCCCCACCACCAGCTCCAGGGGCCCAACCCCTGAGAGCCCGAACCATAGCTCCAGGGGCCCAACCCCTGACCGCACGAACCATAGCTCCAGAAGCCTAACCCCTGGGGCCCCAACACCAGCTCCAGGGGCCCAACCCCTTGGGGACCCAACACCAGCTCCAGCGGCACAACCCCTGAGCGCCTGAACCATAGCTCCAGGGGCCTAATGCCTGGGGCCCCAACACCAGCTCCAAGGGCCCAAACCCTGGAGGCCCCAACACCAGCTTCATTGGCCCAACCCCTGAGCGCCCGAACCATAGCTCCAGGGCCCTAACCCCTGGGGGCCCCAACCCCAGCTCCAGGGGCCCAACCTCTGGGCCCTCGACCCCAGCTCCAGCGGCCCAACCCCTGATCGCCCGAACCACAGCTTCAGGGGCCCAACCCCTGAGAGCCCGAACCATATCTCCAGGGGCCTAACCCCTGGGGGCCCGAACCCCAGCTCCAGGGGCCCAACCTCTGGGGGAAACAACACCAGCTCCGGGGGCCCAACCCCTGGGGGCCCCAACACCAGCTCCAGGGGCACAACCCCTGAGCGCCCGAACCATAGCTCCAGGGGCCTAACCCCTGGGGGCCCCAACCACAGCTCCAGGGGCCCAAACCCTGGGGGCCCCACCACCAGCTCCAGGGGCCCAACCCCTGAGAGCCCGAACCATAGCTCCAGGGGCCCAACCCCTGACCGCACGAACCATAGCTCCAGAAGCCTAACCCCTGGGGCCCCAACACCAGCTCCAGGGGCCCAACCCCTTGGGGACCCAACACCAGCTCCAGCGGCACAACCCCTGAGCGCCTGAACCATAGCTCCAGGGGCCTAATGCCTGGGGCCCCAACACCAGCTCCAAGGGCCCAACCCCTGCGGGCCCAAAAACCAGCTCCATTGTCCCAACCCCTGAGCGCCCGAACCATAGCTCCAGGGGCCTAATCCCTGGGGGCCTCAACACCAGCTCCAGGGGCCCAACCCCTGAGCGCCCAAACGATCCCTCCAGGGGCCTAACCCCTGGGGGCTCCAACTCTAGCTCCAGGGGCCCAACCCCTGAGCGCCTGAACAATACCTCCAGGGGCCTAACCCCTGTGGGCCCCAACTCCACCTCCAGGGGTCCAACCCCTAAGCTCCCGAACCATAGCTGCAGAGGCTAACCCCTGGGGGACCCCACCCCAGCTCCAATGGCCCAACCCCTGACAGCCTGAACTATAGCTCCAGGGGCCTAACCCCTGGGCGTCCCAACCCCAGCCCCAGGAGCCCAACCCCTGGGGGCCCCAACACCAGCTCCAGGGGCCCAACCCCTGAGCGCCCGAACCATAGCTCCAGGGCCCTAACCCCTGGGGCCCCAACACCAGCTCCAGGGGCCCAACCCCTGAGCGCCTGAACCATAGCTCCAGGGGCTTAACCTCTGGGGCCCCAACACCAGCTCCAAGGGCCCAAACCCTGGGGGCCCCAACACCAGCTTCATTGGCCCAACCCCTGAGCTCCCGAACCATAGCTCCAGGGGCCTAACCCCTGGGGGCCCCAACACCAGCTACACGGGCCCTACACCTGAGTGCCCGAACCATAGCTCCAGGGGCCTAACCACTGGGGGCCCCAACACCAGCTCCAGGGGCCCAAACCCTGGGGGCCCCACCACCAGCTCCAGGGGCCCAACCCCTGAGAGCCCGAACCATAGCTCCAGGGGCCCAACCCCTGACCGCACGAACCATAGCTCCAGAAGCCTAACCCCTGGGGCCCCAACACCAGCTCCAGGGGCCCAACCCTTGGGGACCCAACACCAGCTCCAGCGGCACAACCCCTGAGCGCCTGAACCATAGCTCCAGGGGCCTAATGCCTGGGGCCCCAACACCAGCTCCAAGGGCCCAAAACCCTGGAGGCCCCAACACCAGCTTCATTGGCCCAACCCCTGACAGCCCCAACACCAGCTCCAGGGGCCCAGCCCCTTGGGGCCCCAACACCAGTCCAGGGGCCCAACCCCTGAGCGCCCGAAGCATAGCTCGAGGGGCCTAACCCCTCGGGGCTCTAACACCAGCTCCATGGGTCCAACCCCTGAGCGCCCGAACCATAGCTGCAGGGGCTTAACACCTGTGGCCCCAACACCAGCTCCAGAGGCCCAACCCCTGAGCGCCCCGAACCATAGCTCCAGGGGCCCAGCCCCTGGGGCCCCAACACCAGCTCCAGGGGCCCAACCCCTGAGCGCCCGAACCATAGCTCCAGGGGCCTAACCCCTGGTGGCCCCAACCACAGCTCCAGGGGCCCAAACCCTGGGGGCTCCACCACCAGCTCCAGGAGCCCAACCCCTGAGATCCCGAACCATAGCTCCAGGGGCCCAACCCCTGAGCGCCTGAACCATAGCTCCAGAAGCCTAACCCCTGGGGCCCCATCACCAGCTCCAGGGGCCCAACCCCTGGGGGCCCCAACACCAGCTCCAGGGGCTCAACCCCTGAGCGCCCGAACCATAGCTCCAGGGGACTAACCCCTGGGGGTCACAACCCCAGCTCCAGGGGCCCAACCCCTGACGACCCAACACCAGCTCCAGGGGCCCAACCCCTGAGAGCCCGAACCATAGCTCCAGGGGCCCAACCCCTGACAGCCCCAACACCAGCTCCAGGGGCCCAGCCCCTGGGGGCCCCAACACCAGTCCAGGGGCCCAACCCCTGAGCGCCCGAAGCATAGCACGAGGGGCCTAACCCCTTGGGGCCCCAACACCAGCTCCATGGGTCCAACCCCTGAGCGCCCGAACCATAGCTGCAGGGGCTTAACACCTGTGGCCCCAACACCAGCTCCAGGGGCCCAACCCCTGAGCGCCCGAACCATAGCTCCAGGGGCCTAACCCCTGGGGCCCCAACACCAGCTCCAGGGGCCCAACCCCTGGGGGCCCCAACACCAGCTCCAGTGTCCCAACCCCTGAGCGCCCGAACCATAGCTCCAGGGGCCTAATCCCTGGGGGCCTCAAAACCAGCTCCAAGCGCCCAACCAATGAGCGCCCGAATGATCCCTCCAGGGGCCTAACCCCTGGGGGCCCCAACACCAGCTCCAGGGGCCCAACCCCTGAGCGCCCGAACAATACCTCCAGGGGCCAAACCGCTGTGGGCCCCAACACCAGCTCCAGGGGTCCTACCCCTGAGCGCCCGAAGCATAGCTGCAGGGGCCTAACCCCTGTCGGCCCCAACACCAGCTCCAGGGGCCCAACCCCTGGGGGCCCCAACACCAGCTCCAACGGCCCAACCCCTGACCGCCGGAACCATAGCTCCAGGGGCCTAACCCCTGGGAGCTCCAACCCCACCCCAGGAGCCCAAACCCTGGGGGCCCCAACACCAGCTCCAGGGGCCCAACCCCTGGGGGCCCCAACACCAGCTCCAGGGGCCCAACCCCTCAGCGCCCGAACCATAGCTCCAGGGGCCTAACCCCCGGGGGCCCCAACCACAGCTCCAGGGGCCCAACCCCTGCGGGCCCAAAAACCAGCTCCAGGAGCCCAACCCCTGAGCGCCCGAACCATAGCTCCAGGGGCCTAATCCCTGGGGGCCTCAACACCAGCTCCAGGGGCCCAACCCCTGAGCGCCCGAACGATCCCTCCAGGGGCCTAACACCTGGGGGCTCCAACTCTAGCTCCAGGGGCCCAACCCCTGAGCGCCTGAACAATACCTCCAGGGGCCTAACCCCTGTGGGCCCTAACACCAGCTCCAGGGGTCCAACCCCTAAGCTCCCGAACCATAGCTGCAGAGGCTAACCCCTGGGGGACCCCACCCCAGCTCCAATGGCCCAACCCCTGACCGCCTGAACGATAGCTCCAGGGGCCTAACCCCTGGACGTCCCAACCCCAGCTCCAGGGGCCCAACCCCTTAGCGCCCGAACCATAGCTCCAGGGCCCTAACCCCTGGGGCCCCAACACCAGCTCCAGGGGCCCAACCCCTGGGGGCGCCAACACCAGCTCCAGGGGCCCAAACCCTGAGCGCCCGAACCATAGCTGCAGGGGCCTAACCCCTGGGGGCCCCCACCCCAGCTACAACAGCCCAACCCCTGAGCGCCCGAACCATAGCTCCAGGGGCCTAACCCCTGGGAGCCCCAACCCCAGCTCCAGGGGCCTAACCCCTGGGGTCAAACAATGCAGATTCAAGGGCCCAACCCCTGAGCGCCCGAACCATAGCTCCAGGGGCCTAACCCCCGGGGGCCCCAACCCCAGCTCCAGGGGCCCAACCTCTGGGGCCCTCGACCACAGCTCCAGGGGCCCAACCCATGAGCGCCCGAACTATAGCCCCTGGGGCTCAACCCCTGAGCGCCCGAACCATAGCTCCAGGGGCCTAACCCCTGGGGCCCCAACACCAGCTCCAGGGGCCCAGCCCCTGGGGCCCCAACACCAGCTCCAGGGGCCCAACCCCTGAGCGCCCGAACCATAGCTCCAGGGGCCTAACCCCTGGGGGCCCCAACCACAGCTCCAGGGGCCCAAACCCTGGGGGCCCCACCACCAGCTCCAGGAGCCCAACCCCTGAAATCCCGAACCATAGCTCCAGGGGCCCAACCCCTGAGCGCCTGAACCATAGCTCCAGAAGCCTAACCCCTGGGGCCCCAACACCAGCTCCAGGGGCCCAACCCCTGGGGCCCCAACACCAGCTCCAGGGGCCCAACCCCTGAGCGCCCGAACCATAGCTCCAGGGGACTAACCCCTGGGGGCCCCAACCCCAGCTCCAGGGGCCCAACCCCTGACGACCCAACACCAGCTCCAGGGGCCCAACCCCTGAGAGCCCAAACCATAGGTCCAGAGGCCCAACCCCTGACAGCCCCAACACCAGCTCCAGGGGCCCAGCCCCTTGGGGCCCCAACACCAGTCCAGGGGCCCAACCCCTGAGCGCCCGAAGCATCGCTCGAGGGGCCTAACCCCTCGGGGCCCCAACACCAGCTCCATGGGTCCAACCCCTGAGCGCACGAACCATAGCTGCAGGGGCTTAACACCTGTGGCCCCAACACCAGCTCCAGAGGCCCAACCCCTGAGCGCCCGAACCATAGCTCCAGGGGCCTAACCCCTGGGGCCCCAACACCAGCTCCAGGGGCCCAGCCCCTGGGGTCCCAACACCAGCTCCAGGGGCCCAACCCCTGAGCGCCCGAACCATAGCTCCAGGGGCCTAACCCCTGGGGGCCCCAACCACAGCTCCAGGGGCCCAAACCCTGGGGGCTCCACCACCAGCTCCAGGAGCCCAACCCCTGAGATCCCGAACCATAGCTCAAGGGGCCCAACCCCTGAGCGCCCGAACCATAGCTCCAGAAGCCTAACCCCTGGGGCCCCAACACCAGCTCCAGGGGCCCAACCCCTGGGGGCCCCAACACCAGCTCCAGGGGCTCAACCCCTGAGCGCCCGAACCATAGCTCCAGGGGACTAACCCCTGGGGGTCCCAACCCCAGCTCCAGGGGCCCAACCCCTGACGACCCAACACCAGCTCCAGGGGCCCAACCCCTGAGAGCCCGAACCATAGCTCCAGGGGCCCAAACCCTGACAGCCCCAACACCAGCTCCAGGGGCCCAGCCCCTTGGGGCCCCAACACCAGTCCAGGGGCCCAACCCCTGAGCGCCCGAAGCATAGCTCGAGGGGCCTAACCCCTTGGGGCCCCAACACCAGCTCCATGGGTCCAACCCCTGAGCGCCCGAACCATAGCTGCAGGGGCTTAACACCTGTGGCCCCAACACCAGCTCCAGAGGCCCAACCCCTGAGCGCCCGAACCATAGCTCCAGGGGCCTAACCCCTGGGGGCTCCAACTCTAGCTCCAGGGGCCCAACCCCTGAGCGCCTGAACAATACCTCCAGGGGCCTAACCCCTGGGGCTCCAACACCAGCTCCAGGGGCCCAACCCCTGAGCGCCTGAACAATACCTCCAGGGGCCTAACCCCTGTGGGCCCCAACACCAGCTCCAGGGGTCCAACCCCTAAGCGCCCGAACCATAGCTGCAGAGGCTAACCCCTGGGGGACCCGACCCCAGCTCCAACGGCCCAACCCCTGACCGCCTGAACCATAGCTCCAGGGGCCTAGCCCCCGGGGGCCCCAACCCCAGCTCCAGGGGCCCAACCCATGGGGCGCTCGACCCCAGTTCCAGGGGCCCAACCCCTGAGCGCCCGAACTATAGCTCGTGGGGCCCAACCCCTGAGCCCCCGAACCATAGCTCCAGGGCCCTAACCCCTGGGGGCCCCAACCCCAGCTCCAGGGGCCCAACCTCTGGGCCCTCGACCCCAGCTCCAGCGGCCCAACCCCTGATCGCCCGAACCACAGCTTCAGGGGCCCAACCCCTGAGAGCCCGAACCATATCTCCAGGGGCCTAACCCCTGGGGGCCCAAACCCCAGCTCCAGGGGCCCAACCTCTGGGGGAACCAACACCAGCTCCGGGGGCCCAACCCCTGGGGGCCCCAACACCAGCTCCAGGGGCACAACCCCTGAGCGCCCGAACCATAGCTCTAGGGGCCTAACCCCTGGGGGCCCCAACCACAGCTCCAGGGGCCCCAAACCCTGGGGGCCCCACCACCAGCTCCAGGGGCCCAACCCCTGAGAGCCCGAACCATAGCTCCAGGGGCCCAACCCCTGACCGCACGAACCATAGCTCCAGAAGCCTAACCCCTGGGGCCCCAACACCAGCTCCAGGGTCCCAACCCCTTGGGGACCCAACACCAGCTCCAGCGGCACAACCCCTGAGCGCCTGAACCATAGCTCCAGGGGCCTAATGCCTGGGGCCCCCAACACCAGCTCCAAGGGCCCAAACCCTGGAGGCCCCAACACCAGCTTCATTGGCCCAACCCCTGAGCGCCCGAACCATAGCTCCAGGGGCCTAACCCCTGGGGGCCCCAACACCAGCTACACGGGCCCTACACCTGAGTGCCCGAACCATAGCTCCAGGGGCCTAACCACTGGGGTCCCCAACACCAGCTCCACGGGCCCAACCCCTGGGAGCCCCAACACCAGCTCCACGGGCCCAACTCCAGAGCTCCCGAACCATAGCTCCATGCAGGAAATGCTCTGTGCGTTACCCTGCGTGAGCACAAGGTGTCACTGTTGCTCCAAGCATGGAAATGCTCTGTGTATTACCCTGTGTGGCTTCATGGTGTCACTGTTGCTCCATGCGGGAAAATGCTCTGTGCATTACCCTATCTGGTCACACGGTGTCACTCTTGCTCCATGCAGCAAATGCTCTGGACATTACCCTGCATGGCCACACAGTGTTCCTGTTGCTCCATGCGTGAAATGCCTTGGGCATTACTGTGATGGAGTGGGGGACTGTCTGTGTGGGGGATGGGAGAGCAGGGGGTGACTTTAGGTCAGGGGCCCCAACACCAGCTCCAGTGGCTCATCCCCTGAGCGCCCGAAACATAGCTCCAGGGGCCTAACCCCCGGGGGCCCCAACCCCAGCTCCAGGGGCCCAACCTCTGGGGCCCTCGACCACAGCTCCAGGGGCCCAACCCATGAGCGCCCGAACTATAGCCCCTGGGGCTCAACCCCTGAGCGCCCAAACCATAGCTCCAGGGGCCTAACCCCTGGGGCCCCAACACCAGCTCCAGGGGCCCAGCCCCTGGGGCCCCAACACCCGCTCCAGGGGCCCAACCCCTGAGCGCCCGAACCATAGCTCCAGGGGCCTAACCCCTGGGGGCCCCAACCACAGCTCCAGGGGCCCAAACCCTGGGGGCTCCACCACCAGCTCCAGGAGCCCAACCCCTGAAATCCCGAACCATAGCTCCAGGGGCCCAACCCCTGAGCGCCTGAACCATAGCTCCAGAAGCCTAACCCCTGGGGCCCCAACACCAGCTCCAGGGGCCCAACCCCTGGGGCCCCAACACCAGCTCCAGGGGCTCAACCCCTGAGCGCCCGAACCATAGCTCCAGGGGACTAACCCCTGGGGGCCGCAACCCCAGCTCCAGGGGCCCAACCCCTGACGACCCAACACCAGCTCCAGGGGCCCAACCCCTGAGAGCCCGAACCATAGGTCCAGGGGCCCAACCCCTGACAGCCCCAACACCAGCTCCAGGGGCCCAGCCCCTTGGGGCCCCAACACCAGTCCAGGGGCCCAACCCCTGAGCGCCCGAAGCATCGCTCGAGGGGCCTAACCCCTCGGGGCCCCAACACCAGCTCCATGGGTCCAACCCCTGAGCGCACGAACCATAGCTGCAGGGGCTTAACACCTGTGGCCCCAACACCAGCTCCAGAGGCCCAACCCCTGAGCGCCCGAACCATAGCTCCAGGGGCCTAACCCCTGGGGCCCCAACACCAGCTCCAGGGGCCCAGCCCCTGGGGTCCCAACACCAGCTCCAGGGGCCCAACCCCTGAGCGCCCGAACCATAGCTCCAGGGGCCTAACCCCTGGTGGCCCCAACCACAGCTCCAGGGGCCCAAACCCTGGGGGCTCCACCACCAGCTCCAGGAGCCCAACCCCTGAGATCCCGAACCATAGCTCCAGGGGCCCAACCCCTGAGCGCCCGAACCATAGCTCCAGAAGCCTAACCCCTGGGGCCCCAACACCAGCTCCAGGGGCCCAACCCCTGGGGGCCCCAACACCAGCTCCAGGGGCTCAACCCCTGAGCGCCCCGAACCATAGCTCCAGGGGACTAACCCCTGGGGGTCCCAACCCCAGCTCCAGGGGCCCAACCCCTGACGACCCAACACCAGCTCCAGGGGCCCAACCCCTGAGAGCCCGAACCATAGCTCCAGGGGCCCAAACCCTGACAGCCCCAACACCAGCTCCAGGGGCCCAGCCCCTTGGGGCCCCAACACCAGTCCAGGGGCCCAACCCCTGAGCGCCCGAAGCATAGCTCGAGGGGCCTAACCCCTTGGGGCCCCAACACCAGCTCCATGGGTCCAACCCCTGAGCGCCCGAACCATAGCTGCAGGGGCTTAACACCTGTGGCCCCAACACCAGCTCCAGAGGCCCAACCCCTGAGCGCCCGAACCATAGCTCCAGGGGCCTAACCCCTGGGGGCTCCAACTCTAGCTCCAGGGGCCCAACCCCTGAGCGCCTGAACAATACCTCCAGGGGCCTAACCCCTGGGGGCTCCAACTCTAGCTCCAGGGGCCCAACCCCCTGAGCGCCTGAACAATACCTCCAGGGGCCTAACCCCTGTGGGCCCCAACACCAGCTCCAGGGGTCCAACCCCTAAGCGCCCCGAACCATAGCTGCAGAGGCTAACCCCTGGGGGACCCGACCGCAGCTCCAACGGCCCAACCCCTGACCGCCTGAACCATAGCTCCAGGGGCCTAGCCCCCGGGGGCCCCAACCCCAGCTCCAGGGGCCCAACCCATGGGGCGCTCGACCCCAGTTCCAGGGCCCAACCCCTGAGCGCCCGAACTATAGCTCGTGGGGCCCAACCCCTGAGCCCCCGAACCATAGCTCCAGGGCCCTAACCCCTGGGGGCCCCAACCCCAGCTCCAGGGGCCCAACCTCTGGGCCCTCGACCCCAGCTCCAGCGGCCCCAACCCCTGATCGCCCGAACCACAGCTTCAGGGGCCCAACCCCTGAGAGCCCGAACCATATCTCCAGGGGCCTAACCCCTGGGGGCCCGAACCCCAGCTCCAGGGGCCCAACCTCTGGGGGCCCCAACACCAGCTCCGGGGATCCCAACCCCTGGGGGCCCCAACACCAGCTCCAGGGGCACAACCCCTGAGCGCCCGAACCATAGCTCCAGGGGCCTAACCCCTGGGGGCCCCAACCACAGCTCCAGGGGCCCAAACCCTGGGGGCCCCACCACCAGCTCCAGGGGCCCAACCCCTGAGAGCCCGAACCATAGCTCCAGGGGCCCAACCCTGACCGCACGAACCATAGCTCCAGAAGCCTAACCCCTGGGGCCCCAACACCAGCTCCAGGGTCCCAACCCCTTGGGGACCCAACACCAGCTCCAGCGGCACAACCCCTGAGCGCCTGAACCATAGCTCCAGGGGCCTAATGCCTGGGGCCCCAACACCAGCTCCAAGGGCCCAAACCCTGGAGGCCCCAACACCAGCTTCATTGGCCCAACCCCTGAGCGCCCGAACCATAGCTCCAGGGGCCTAACCCCCTGGGGGCCCCAACACCAGCTACACGGGCCCTACACCTGAGTGCCCGAACCATAGCTCCAGGGGCCTAACCACTGGGGTCCCCAACACCAGCTCCACGGGCCCAACCCCTGGGAGCCCCAACACCAGCTCCACGGGCCCAACTCCAGAGCTCCCGAACCATAGCTCCATGCAGGAAATGCTCTGTGCGTTACCCTGCGTGAGCACAAGGTGTCACTGTTGCTCCAAGCATGGAAATGCTCTGTGTATTACCCTGTGTGGCTTCATGGTGTCACTGTTGCTCCATGCGGGAAAATGCTCTGTGCATTACCCTATCTGGTCACACGGTGTCACTCTTGCTCCATGCAGCAAATGCTCTGGACATTACCCTGCATGGCCACACAGTGTTCCTGTTGCTCCATGCGTGAAATGCCTTGGGCATTACTGTGATGGAGTGGGGACTGTCTGTGTGGGGGATGGGAGAGCAGGGGGTGACTTTAGGTCAGGGGCCCCAACACCAGCTCCAGTGGCTCATCCCCTGAGCGCCCGAAACATAGCTCCAGGGGCCTAACCCCCGGGGGCCCCAACCCCAGCTCCAGGGGCCCAACCTCTGGGGCCCTCGACCACAGCTCCAGGGGCCCAAACCCATGAGCGCCCGAACTATAGCCCCTGGGGCCCAACCCCTGAGCGCCCGAACCATAGCTCCAGGGGCCTAACCCCTGGGGCCCCAACACCAGCTCCAGGGGCCCAGCCCCTGGGGCCCCAACACCAGCTCCAGGGGCCCAACCCCTGAGCGCCCGATCCATAGCTCCAGGGGCCTAACCCCTGGTGGCCCCAACCACAGCTCCAGGGGCCCAAACCCTGGGGGCTCCACCACCAGCTCCAGGAGCCCAACCCCTGAAATCCCGAACCATAGCTCCAGGGGCCCAACCCCTGAGCGCCTGAACCATAGCTGCAGGAGCCTAACCCCTGGGCCCCAACACGAGCTCCAGGGGCCCAACCCCTGGGGGCCCCAACACCAGCTCCAGGGGCCCAAACCCTGAGCGCCCGAACCATAGCTCCAGGGGCCTAACCCCTGGGGGCCGCAACCCCAGCTCCAGGGGCCCAACCCCTGACGACCCAACACCAGCTCCAGGGGCCCAACCCCTGAGAGCCCGAACCATAGGTCCAGGGGCCCAACCCCTGACAGCCCCAACACCAGCTCCAGGGGCCCAGCCCCTTGGGGCCCCAACACCAGTCCAGGGGCCCAACCCCTGAGCGCCCGAAGCATCGCTCGAGGGGCCTAACCCCTGTGGGCCCCAACACCAGCTCCAGGGGTCCAACCCCTGAGCGCACGAACCATAGCTGCAGGGGCTTAACCCCTGTGGCCCCCAACACCAGCTCCAGGGGCCCAACCCCTGAGCGCCCGAACCATAGCTCCAGGGGCCTAACCCCTGGGGCCCCAACACCAGCTCCAGGGGCCCAGCCCCTGGGGCCCCAACACCAGCTCCAGGGGCCCAACCCCTGAGCGGCCCAACCATAGCTCCAGGGGCCTAACCCCTGGGGGCCCCAACCACAGCTCCAGGGGCCCAAACCCTGGGGGCCCCACCACCAGCTCCAGGAGCCCAACCGCTGGGGTCCCGAACCATAGCTCCAGGGGCCCAACCCCTGAGCGCCCCGAACCATAGCTCCAGAAGCCTAACCCCTGGGGCCCCAACACCAGCTCCAGGGGCCCAACCCCTGGGGGCCCCCAACACCAGCTCCAGGGGCCCAACCCCTGAGCGCCCGAACCATAGCTCCAGGGGACTAACCCCTGGGGGCCCCAACCCCAGCTCCAGGGGCCCAACCCCTGACGACCCAACACCAGCTCCAGGGGCCCAACCCCTGAGAGCCCGAACCATAGCTCCAGGGGCCCAACCCCTGACAGCCCCAACACCAGCTCCAGGGGCCCAGCCCCCTTGGGGCCCCAACACCAGTCCAGGGGCCCAACCCCTGAGCGCCCGAAGCATAGCTCGAGGGGCCTAACCCCTTGGGGCCCCAACACCAGCTCCATGGGCCCAACCCCTGAGCGCCCGAACCATAGCTCCAGGGGCTTAAACACCTGTGGCCCCAACACCAGCTCCAGAGGCCCAACCCCTGAGCGCCCGAACCATAGCTCCAGGGGCCTAACCCCCTGGGGGCTCCAACTCTAGCTCCAGGGGCCCAACCCCTGAGCGCCTGAACAATACCTCCAGGGGCCTAACCCCTGGGGGCTCCAACTCTAGCTCCAGGGGCCCAACCCCTGAGCGCCCTGAACAATACCTCCAGGGGCCTAACCCCTGTGGGCCCCAACACCAGCTCCAGGGGTCCAACCCCTAAGCGCCCGAACCATAGCTGCAGAGGCTAACCCCTGGGGGACCCGACCCCAGCTCCAACG